>NC_088856.1:50382506-50482506 GCF_963853765.1 Magallana gigas | reverse complement strand
GTAGATATTCATCATTATTTTTTTACAACAGGCTACATCGCGACCTTATATTCAACGGTGCAGGCACATACATTTACATGTATTCACAATAATGGCACCGCATTTAAATGTATGTCAATCTTTGATTTTTATTGATAGAAATGGCAATCCCTTTTCCATTTGTGTATCACAGCCGCCATTTTCAATTTTCATTAGCAAAAATTAAGGTCAATGTTATTAAGTAATAAATTATTTGATTTTTTAGAGGGGATGAATAATTTGTATATTAATTTTCATTTTCCATAACTAGTTATATAAAAAAAATATCACTCAAAGTGAATGGCTCATCTTTTGACTGGATATTGCAAAGAACAATACAAAAACAATTCTATTTGATGTATTTAATGACTTTCAACTTCGCTGTATGGTATTCGACAACATACAAGTTTCCCTCGGAGTCCAAACTAATACCAACAGGTTTCTCCAGAAATCCTCGACCAATCAAACACAACAAGTGACCTCTGTCGTCAAGGAGATGAACCAAGTTGCTATCGGCGTCCGATACCAGGATTCTGCAACTTCTGTCAGTTAAAATGCTTCGTGGATCGAAATACGGACATTTGCGCGTAGGGACATTTCCAAAGTAACGCCAACGGAACCGACCTGATTGGCTGGTTGACACGACTGCTTTGGCGTTACGGTCTGATACACACACATCCTGATTACTGTTTACGGTGATGTAAACATCAAAATCGCCAGAAACGTAGAGTGGACACCCTCCGTCGTCATACTGAATCTCTTGCGTGGGAGAACTGTGAACATAACGAACGACCTTCACCTGTTGAGATTTTTGTTTTGACGAGTCGTTCCGATTGTCCATACACAGTAAAACTTCTCCAGAATCTGTCGCACATAACCCAAGTGGATTCCATCCCTGAAGTTTCAGAAAGGGTTCGAATTTCCCCTTTTTCATTATGTTAACACTTCTGTCTCCGTAATCAGTGTAAAGTAGTTCTCCCTTGGAAGTAATAGACAGATCGAACGGAGCTTGCTTTGATCGAGTGGACACTTTTTCAATCATATTGCCATGAACATCAACCTTAGCTACAGTTTCCACATCTCCACTTATCCACACGTTCTGGTCTTGAATGCACTGTACACTCCAGCACTTCTCGAACTTTGTCTCCACTTTGCGTAGAACAACTGGTTTGTCTAGTAGTGTGTCCCTTTTTGAAGGGGGCTCTGCTGACGCAACATTGATGACGAAATCTCGAGACTTCTTCAGAACGGATGCTTTAAGAGCACCGAATCGCTCGGGAAGTTGTTCCTTTTCTACATCACTGTTCTTGAACACTGGTGCAATGATACTTGTTATTGTGGGAATCCTTGAAAATTCCTCACTCTTTGCTTTGAATTTATTGATTTCAGAAACATCGTTTTCGTTCAATATTTTTTTATTGTAGTCAATCAGCGATTGAATTTCCGTTATCAGACTAGATATGAGTTTTCGCTGCTCCCGGAGATTGGAAAAGTCTTCCTTTTCCATCGTTTCCACCCTCTCCAAACATTTCTTCACGGCGCTCTCCACTGCCTTGTGCCAAATCTCGCCGTTTGTGACGATCTGTTTTTTGACATTCTCGTAACCACTGGTCAACTTTAAAACGTTCGTCTGAATCTGAGTCTCTATCTTTTTATACTCTGGTTGAATGAGAGATTCCAAGCGTGACGTGTCAGAGGTCACGAGGTCCCGCATGGATTGTAAATTTTCTAAAACGTTTTCTGCATCGTGACTCAAGTGTGTTTCGCTTGCGCATTTGTGACATATTGGAATCGCACAAGGGCGGCAGAAAAAATATAGTTTATTTCCTGTGTGCTCTAAACAGTTTTGGAAAGAATTCTCATTTTCTTTAACACTGACGCTTGTAACTATGCTTTTCTTTCTGGATTTTCTCGAGGCCATATTGCTTCTAGATGAATCGCTCCCTTTTGTATCCTATACTCCAAAACAAAGCCATGTATTGATATAAGGAATAAGGAATAAGGAATCATTCTTTGAGTATTATGAGGTTATAATTTTGGTCGGGGTGTGATCAAATCCAATAAAGCCCGAAGGGCTTTATGATAGATTTGATTACGCCCCGACCGAAATTATCACCTCATAATATTTAAAGAGTGATTCCTAATTACTTATATTTATATAATTTTAAACCATCGTACGATTAAATATTTAAATATAAATAAGCAAACCCTGCTGGCGCCTCACTTTGGCTAAAATATGAGTTATATAGTACACAATCGATACGTAGTGTTATCACAGGCAAAGACACTGAAGAATGTAAATATATAGATTTACACTTAAATTAAATACATTATAATCATACGTCAAACATTGTTGTTGAAACTAGTTTAGTGGTGAAGAATATTAAAAAATTGTGGTGGTATAGACTTTGTTTCTACTTTTGTTGAATTTGTGATTAAATAAACCCGAAACAATCATGTGAGAAAACAAAGAGAAAAAAGACAATTATAGGTGAAAACTTTTGTTGCCTTTTAAACCAGAACTCGTAAAGACATGCCGGAAACAACTGAAAGTTAAGAGGAGAGAGGGAAAGAGAGCGATGGACTAACTGAAAGGATTTAAGAGAGAGAGAGAGAGAGAGATTTTAAGAAAATGTAAATTAAAACATCAGTTGCGTTAAGAACCGAATTACAATACCCCCCCCCCCGATTTTTCGCAAAGATATTTTATATTTTATAATGTTTTTTTTTTGCTTGTCAAGAATTTCTGATAAGTCTAGCCTCCCCCCCCCCTTTCAATTTGCTTCCGACGCCACTGCATGGATACTAACACATACAATCATTCATAAATTATTCACAATAAAAATAGAAATACAAAATAGGCACAGAGAGAGAGAGAAAATATCTTGATAAAACAGATACAATCAGAAAGATAGAAAGAAAGAAAGATACAGAGTAAGAATCAGAGAGAGAGAGAGAGAGAGAGAGAGAGAGAGAGAGAGAGAGAGAGAGAGTACACACCATTTTACAGCCAAGTACAGTACCTACTGACAGTGAACTTGTAAATTGTTAGCTGGCTTACCTATTCCAGGTGTCACAAGATTTGCCTGGGGTCGACCCTCCGTCTCCAAGATCCCTCCCGAGCAATGACCCTCGTCACTTGCGAAATATCGAACAGTTTCATTTCACAAATCCTTCAGATATAACTTAATTGAAGGAATGGTAGATTAAGTCTGATTTACAGGATTTAGGCATTGTTATTGTCAGAGTGGGTTTGGGTTTACCTGTTAAGGGAAGCGGATTACCCTCAGGAATTCGTAAGGTGGAACGTCATTTTAAATGTCATTCAATACACGGGCCATATCGTGGTCTAAAAGAGAAAGCTTATTTGTCTTTAAATACACTCTACAAATTGTTTGACGGCAGAATATTCCGAGAGTGATAACATTGTTGTGTTTCCCTTTAAATTATTTGAAGTAATGTGATATTCAAATCAAAATTCTCTTCAGATTCATAAATATTAGTATTGCACCAATTCATGAGAGAATGAGCAAGGTAGCTTTAGAACGTCCCATTAAAAATGTGCATAAAGAGCATGCAGTTATTTTAACTAAATCAATGAATAATCAAAACAAATAAAAGTTTGTAATTCTAAGCTCTATCAATTTTTATATAGGCCCTGTTGCAACTGAGACAGGCATTTAGATTCTTTGTCTGAATACTCGTATATTTAATGAGTATTTGGATACAATTTATATAGATTTTATCTATATATAGCTCCGGTCGGGACGGAGGTGGAGCTTCAACAAAATGAATTTCCCTGTGCTTTATATATATATCTATATCATTCATTATGGGCAGGTATATGTCAATTTGAGAGTTATTGCAATGTTTGTGCTTATTATATACGTGTGTATCTATGCAATGTGTATCGTTCTGATCCTCTCAAATTGTCGTTTAACTGTATTCCACCTGTATCTCAAGCAACTGTGTAGTGTGCGGCCAGCGCGCTAGGATCCGTTCGTCATTGAAAGCAAGGTTTTTGTCTTTCCTAGATGGCCGAGTGGGTAGCGCGGTGGCCGCTCACTGCTAGGAGAATGGGTTCCAGAGGTCGTGAGTTCAAGCCTCGGTAGGGGCGGAAGGTGGAGCGCCAACAAAAAGTGAATTTCTCTGTGCTTTATATATATATATATATATATATATATATATCATTCACTATGGGCAGGTATATGTCAATTTGAGAGTTACTGCAATGTGTGTGCGTAATATATATATATATATTATATATATATATATATATATATAAACGTAACGTATAGTCCAATAACGCAAATGACGTGCTAGGGGCGCGTGCAGGGTTTACATATTTACACAAATGACGTGCTAGGTGCACAAGCGGGGTTTACATATTTACATAAAGAGAAGATAACGTAAAGACGTCAATAATCGAATATTTATTGAACAATTGGTGAAAATAATATAAATGTAAGTAATAAGGAATCATTCTTTTAATTTATGAGTTGATCAAATACAGTCGGATGTGATCAAATCTATCACAAATTCCTTTTCACTTTATTGGTTTTGGTCATCCCCGACCGTATTTGATCACGTATACATGCATCTCATAATAATCTCATTCCTTAAATATTTCACTTGCACCAAAAAAAAATCTTTACTCTAAATATTTGTTGATCTGCAAGTGACTATATACAATAGTCTTTATGGATGTCATGTTACACCATAACAACGATCATCAGCATAATCATCACGATGTTTTATATTAGGCATACTCAAATCAGGTTTTAAAAAATGTGACAAGTAATTAAGCTTCATGGTACAAATATTGAAAAAAGATATGATACATGTATCCTCATAATTCCCCCACTCTCTTCCCCCACTCTCCATGTCCTACTGTCCCTCATTTTCTCTCCCTTTAATTTGTTGAAATTGATCTTGTCAACAGACTTTTCAATTGTGCTAAATATACTTACATGTTTATATAAATTGTATGATATATTGTACGTGCAAATGAAATTAATAAAAAAAAAAAAAAAAAAAAAAAAAAAATATTGAAAAAAGAAGATTGTAGTGTATATTATTTAAAACCTTTCTCTCTAAGGTCGTAAAGCGTTCCATTTAATGTTATAAAAAAATATTGACAAATATCCGGGGGAATCCATTAAAATTCTTACAGTATAGTAACCTCTGCAGTTTGGGGGTTTGTAATTATCGTTTCAATTTGAAAACTTGATTCAATCTTGTGTCATGATCGCCCCAGCATAGGGGCTACCCATACATTGTAGGAAAAAATTAATAGCAACAGATTGAAGTTTATCATACTCTTGGGAAACATGGCGATGAGGAATTTTCCATTTGGCAATTTGATACCGGTAATATCAAAAAAAGAACAATACTGAATTTTAGCATTGTGGTGATTGAAATTAAGCATAGTGAAGAAAGAATAATACCCAAAAGCTTAATTAACAAAACAATAGGGCTACATATAGGTTGCAAAGAATGAGCTCTCATAAGTCATGTCAGTTCCCCTTTTTATCAATTAAATAATTTAATTAATATTCCATGATTTTAATTATTTCCAATCAAATTTTTTTTGAGTTATTTTCTGACAGAGATAAAAGCGTCCTTGAATCATGTGATGCCGGTGAACACTAACCGAGAGAGGAGGGTGAGGTGCCAGCACCCTAAGGGCGCCCCGGACGCCGACCTCATCTTTGGATCCAAGTAAGACCACCCGTCAGCAAGACATCAACAAGTACAGTTGCTATATAGAATCATGACTCCACTTCTCAGCTCTTCTTAAATGTTATTCAGTTTTAATCCATGAGCAAAGGATATTATATGTCACTGAGTTATTGATCTGTTTTTCATTTGTTGTGTTTTTAGAAAAAGATGATGGAAAGAGAAAAGATCTAGAGCCCTTCCCAAAACAGGGCAGTAGTCAGGAAGTGAAACGCCTCGACCAGAGGCCTCGGGAAAATTCCGAACAAACCAGCAAGGGGAGGGGGGCTTAATTTTTATATTAGACAAAATCAGAAATTAAAGTACAACGCTACGATTGAGGGCAAGGGGTGTCATCGAGAGGAATCGTGTTGTGGTGGGAGGGACATAATCACAGAGTCTGATTTCTGAGTGAACGCTTAAATTGCCATGTGTTGTGTACAATATTATAGGATTCTCGGACTGTGTGAATGACAATATAAGATATATATAATTATGTGTATGTGTCTGTGTGTTACAGCTTCTCTGTCCTCCAAAAGATTCCTAAGGTGTATAATCGAAGAAATATTATTTACATGATTAATTTCTCTGATTGTACTTTGGAAGATAAAAACAAGTTAACCTTACAGTGAACTGTACATCCTACAAGTAGCTAAATTAATATGGATTACCGGTAGTTCATTAATGACACACATTTGTATCAAATATGGATGGCGGTTTTGTTGTTGAGTATGTACGGTACATATTTTTCGCTGCTTTGTTTTCATTGTGTAAATGCAATTACGAAGAAGTTGACATGTTTCCTTGGTGACAGAATTGCGTGGCATCTGATTTGTTGGAAAAGTTTGAATACATGTATAGACTTGCTGAGCAGGTTCAAGTTATTGGCAGATGTATTGGTTATTCTGATTTGCTCCTCAAAAGGTTGCTTCTTAAGAACCACCCCTATGCTACAATTTGTGAAACTAATTATATGCAATCATCCTCAGTGTTGAAATCGGGACCCACAACTAATAATGGGGCCCCAAGAGAGTTGAAAGTTTAAAATAAAAATATATAGTAGAAATAAAACTACAATGCTACAATGCTACAATATGTGAAATTACTATGAAAGCATCTTCAGATAATCACTATTAATATTTCAATCTTTTTAAGGTAAAAAAAAGTTGGGGGCTGGCCCCTCTATGATGCTATGTACCTAATGGTTAGGTCTAACTTTGCCAAAAAAAAAATTGAGAGGGGGAGGGGGGGGTTGCTAGCCCCCCCCCCCCCCCCCGGTTCCGACGCAGGCCTATGAAAATAGTTCTGTTTTGTCATGATGTCCATCTTTTTCTCCAGTACATGCATAATTTAAAGGTCTAATTAACTAAATCATTTTCTGAAATGCAAAGCTCATTTGTCATCTTAAAGATCTACACAAATATGATAATTCCGGAAATTGTTGAATATTTCTGTCAATATTGAATTTGACCAGATACCAAATTTCAGATGCAAAAATGGAATCTTTCGGAAATGAAAAATGCAAGAAAATTCAATTTAATGTTGTGTAGAAATCAAATTTGTTGGATTGTTTTAATTATTGTGATTAACGAATAAATTATTTAAGACAACTTTAAAATCACGTAAACTGGTCAAAGAGCGATAACTCCAATATATCACACACACTTTACTACATGTATATATATTGTATACGAGCATTTTTATTTTGTTTTGATTAAATAAAATACTTGTTTACGTCTTCTGTGAAAATCCATACAAATATCAAAAAGGGACAATATTTCAAAACACAGTACCATCCCCTTCCCCTTAACTAATGAGTTTATAGCTTATTGCATGTAACTAATATGTGCTAAATTATGTCCAAATGTCTTCAATGACGAAAATAATAATATCTAATACTGAATCGTTGTTAAGCATCGTTGCAGCATTAACACCAAGAGGATGGGCAAAGAAGGTGGGTAAATTAAAGCCCATAAAAGTGAATATAAGAAACTGAAAAGTAAATAAAAGGCAGGTAGCAACGCAAGGGTAGGGCACACTTTTTTGCAAATCACAAAATACTGTACAAAATTGTCCATCCACTTTTCTGTAACTGTGAGAAAATGTTTTGAAATCATACATCAAAAAGCATTATATAAATCCCTGTAATAAATTTTTCAACTGTAAATAATAACCTCTCCCCCCCCCCCCACTACCCCCGGTTATGAATTTTGATTTTTTTTTTACACTTGGAGGATTTTTGGGGGGTATGGCTGCCCCTATAACTTTGAAGCAATGCTACGTGCATAAAACTAACATTTTCATCAGATTTACGTTGTCAACTTTGTAATTTTTTTTCAAAATATCCTTTAAATAGCGTCTTATTAAACAGTTCAGCCGCTAACATACTCCGAAACTTTGAAAATAAGCAGCGGCTTATTTTCAGTTTTGGTAAGAAATTGGGGGGGGGGGGGGTATTTTCAAAACTGTCTTATATTCAATTCACGGCTTATTATCCAAACAAAATACAAGTAAAGACGAGAGCACAATCATGGCTTATTATAAAACCAATAAATCGATTGTGAACTACTTGTTTGTTCTAGGGTATCCAGCTATTATAAACTGTAATCTGTAAGAGTAAAAGTTTGATACAAACATAAAGAAGTGCACTTATTGATGCTTTAGAAGCCGAATATATCATGCTTTTAATTGTTTGATATTAAAAAAATAAAACAACGTAATTCAACAATTTTTTGTTGTAACAAAACATTCAACCAAAAGTTTCAGGAAAATAAACACACGAGTCTTGACGGTCACCTGAGTACTATAGCCATTGGCTGAACCTTTCATGTAGTCTCATGTTTGCATTTTTTAAAGAGGGAGTCTACGAGAAAACCATGCAAAAGTAAAAATTTTTTATCCAAGACACTATAAAAAATGGCATTTACATTTATATAATCTTAAAGAGGATGATCATAAATATTTGTAGTAATTGTTGTGAATACATGTATATATATCACAATTTCATGTTTATTTCTAATATGGACATAGATGTTTATGTTTACTTTCATGTTTTTATAAGTTTGTTTAACCTCCTAGTAATATTAATGTAAGTCCGTTTTTGTCAGGTCAAGGTTGTTTGTTAATGTTTAATCCATTTTCCGTTTTTGTCCGTGTGTTTACTTTTTGTCAATATTGAACGAGAGGAAGTGAGTTGAGCAGAAGACAGTTGGCGAGTGGACGAGAGCAGAAGGGAGAGATGAGAGAAGAAAGGAGAAAAAGGGAGTTTTTAATCCAAGACTTTAAGAATAGCTCGCCACATTGATTGGTGCCGGAACCCGCTGTGAAGATTCTAGGAGCCTTTAAGTGTTCAAGACTACAGAAGAAAGATGTCAGCAACCTATTTGAAAGGACTTTGTACCAGGTACAGAAATCTTATAGAGACAGAAATTAAAAAGGCTGATAAACTTGTGTCGATAGATGTATCAGAGGAAGATCCGACAGCTCTACTTAGAAATGTTGAAACATCAGTGAGACGGATAAAGGAGTTCAGCGCCAAACTTGAAGAAACGATGGAGAAGTGGTCAATGGTGATAGAGGGCCAAGAGACTAAACAAGGTGAACAAGAGAAATTCAGTGAAATCAGTGGAAAGGTGTTCCTTTTATTAAATGAGGCAAATGATCGCTCTGAGCAGCTCATCATTCTTGAGAAAACACTACAAGAAAAACTTACAACTCTGAAGAAACCTCCTGATATGTCAGACCCAAGACTAGATCACCTGATTCATTTACAAGCAAAGATGCAGGAACAAATTATTCATTTTCAAGAGCTGTCACTCCAACAACACAACCCAGTGGCAGACTCAGTGGTAGTTAAACTTCCAAAGTTAGAACTACCTTCCTATAATGGAGATAAAATTAAATTCAAGGAATTCTGGGATGCCTTTGAAGCTACTGTTCACAGGAACCATAAGCTCTCCAACATTGAGAAATTTAACTATCTCAGAAGCAAACTTACAGAAACAGCTCGACTAGCCATATCTGGACTTTCACTTTCAAATCAAAACTATGATGTAGCTATTTCTATTCTGAAGGACAGATTTGGAGACGTGCAATCAGTTATCAACAAACATTATGTTGAACTCATCAATACTCAGTCAGCTACCAATGACACATCAAGTCTGCGTAAGTTACATGATGACATTGAGAGACACATGCGCAGCTTGGAAGCTTTACATCAGGATGTCAACCAGGATGTGTTCATCTCCATGATTACCTCCAAACTACCCAAAGAAACTCTACTGCAGCTTGAAATACAAAAAGGTTTACAGGAAAAGTGGACGGTGCAGAAACTGAGAGATTTAATGAAAAGTTACATCACAGTGAAAGAATCATCAGAACTTCAAGCTTCTAGTGTTGTAAGACATGAAGAGAGGCACACCACAGCAGAAGCCTTAGTGATCTCAACCAATAAAGAGTCAGCAATACGACGAAACAGACCAACGAGAGTTCCAGTGAGACCTACAGTGTGCACCTTTTGTGGGGGTTCTCATTGGACTGATGAATGTAGAAAATACAGAACCATAGAAGATAGAAAACAGAGACTCAGGGGGAAGTGCTTTGTCTGCTTGAAGCCTGACCACAGAAGTAAAGAATGCAGAGTTGAGAAGACATGTTATCATTGTAAGCAGCATAGCCACCATAGAAGCTTATGTCCCAAGAAAATACCTTTCCGTCAAAGAGAAAGTTCACACCTGACTGAAGAAATCAGCACAATAGAAGAGACTTCAAAGTTTCAAAAGGATGCGGAAAATAGTTTACTATCATCAGGAGATATTGTTTTAATGCAGACAGCAAAAACAGAGGTTTCTAACCAATATAGAGAAAATTCAGAACCAGCTAGACTTCTTATGGACTCAGGATCTCAAAGAACATACATAACAGAGAACTTAGCTGACAGATTACAGTTGAAAAGCCAAGCAACAGAGAAGATATCCTTGATAACCTTTGGTGCTGAAAGGCCTAAAATAGTGAAAACACCTAAAGTTTCCTTGAAACTGAAACTCAAGGATGGACATTATTTAAGTATTGATGCAAATGTTGTACCCACAATTACAGGAACAGTCCAGAGAAAACCGATTCCCAAAGACATTCAAGACAGATGTCAAACCCTGTGGAAAAATTTACAGTTAGCAAATACTCTACCAGTGAAGTTTGAAAACTCGACAGTTGACATCCTGATAGGTAATGACTATTACCTGGATTTGATACTACCAGAAAGAATAGAAATCCAAAAGGGATTTTACCTACTTGCTTCTAAACTTGGATGGGTTCTCACTGGAAGGACCCAAAGACAATATTGCGAAGATGAGGAGCAAGTTATGATGATTACCAATGGGAATTTATCTCTCACAGAATATTGCCTCCATTCCAGAGTGGATGAGTGCCTATCGGTGAAACCTTCCATTGATGATTTTTGGAATCTGGAGACAATTGGAATTCAAGATTCTCCTTACACTTCAGACGACGGAAAAGCCCTGAGAAATTTCAATAGCACATTGAAGATAGAAAACAACAGATACCAGGTCACATGGCCTTGGAAGGAAGAATTTCCAGATCTTCCAGAAAATAGAGAACTAGCATATGGGAGACTCAAGTCACTAGTCCACAAGCTGCAGAGTAACTCTGAGTTATTACATAAGTATGATGAGATAATTCAGGACCAGTGTAAAAAGGGGATTATAGAGAAAGTTCAGCGCAGCAACGGAGAGACAGGAATTAAACACTACATTCCTCATCATGCAGTAGTAGACTTAACGAAACTCACTACCAAAGTAAGAATTGTGTATGATGCATCAGCGAAGTCGCAGCCTAAAAACACCAGCTTGAATGAGTGCTTACACAGAGGACCAGTGATGCTCCATGACTTATGTGGACTTTTACTGCGCTTTAGACTAAAGAAGATAGCAATAGTCGCTGATATTGAGAAGGCATTTCTGCAAGTTGGTCTACAGGAAAAAGATCGTGATGCCACAAGATTTTTCTGGTTAAAGGATGTAAATAATCCCACGGTAGACAACAACGTACAAGTGTACAGATTTTGCAGAGTTCCCTTTGGGGTGATCTCCAGCCCATTCCTACTAGCAGCAACTGTAGATCATCACCTCAGTACTTATGAAAGCAGGACAGCAGAAAACATCCGGAGTAATATTTATGTTGACAATGTTATTACAGGAGTTGATACACTTGAGGAAGGAGAAACACTATACGAGGAGGCCAAGAAAATCTTCAATAGCATGTCTATGAACTTGAGAGACTGGGCATCAAATGTTAAGGAGTTCTACAAACTTGTTCCTCCTGAAGATCAATCAACAAGAGAGAAGATGAAGATACTTGGAGTAATCTGGAGTCTTACAGAAGATGTACTCTCAGTCCCAGTTGGGAATTATGAAAACACGCCAGTACCAGTGACCAAACGAGAAGTACTACAAAGAGTTGCATCAATATTTGATCCTCTTGGATTTTTCACTCCAGGTACTTTAAAGGCAAAACTATTTCTTCAAGCGTTGTGGGAGAAAAATCTTGAATGGGATGAACAACTTGGAGAAGAAGATATCCAGCAGTGGAAAGAGATAGCAGCAGATTTAATAGAAATTCCACAATGCCAGATTCCAAGATACTGTGGGCTCCCAGGAGAAGTTTCCTACAGACTTTTGTGCTTTTGTGATGCGTCAGCGAAAGCATTTGCCACGGCAGTTTACCTGCAGATGACCACTGACACTTCAAGCATCTGTAACCTAGTATTTTCCAAGACTCGTTTAGCACCCAAAAAGAAAATTTCCATGCCTCGTCTTGAACTTCTGGCTGTTCTCATTGGTGTGCGAAGCATAAACTTTGTAGAAAATCAACTGAAACTGGCAATATCTGAGAAAATACTATGGACAGATTCGCAATGTGTTTTACACTGGATTAAGACTAAAAAACCTTTAACAACATTTGTAGAAAACAGAGTTAAAGAAATTCAGAGTTGCAGTGACATTGAATTTCAATACGTTATCTCAAGTGATAATCCAGCAGATATTGCAAGCAGAGGTACGACAGTTGACACTTTAAGGGAAAATACCTATTGGTGGAATGGCCCAGCATGGTTGAAAAAGAACAAAGATGAGTGGCCTTCATGGAAGCCCCCTACCAGTGAAAATGACTTTGACAGTATAATTGGGACTGAGTACAAGAAACCGCGAGTAATGTATGAGACAAAACTATTAGCTGGGGAAGGTCCTCACGGATTCACAGAGACTGTTAGTGCTGAATATAAGAATCCATTTTGCATGGACGACAAGCGTTTCTCATCCTTCATGAAGCTAATAAGAGTATCAGCATGGATTCTGAGATTCATTAAGAGACTAAAGAGAGTGAAGTCATCCTCTGGTCCTTTGACTGAGACAGAGTTGAGCATGGCAAAGACACTTTGGATAAAGAGTATCCAAACCCAGAGCTACAGTGATGTAAAACTTGCGTTAACAGAAAAGAAGAGACATAACTTGATTAACCAATTAGGATTAACATTAGATCAAGATGGAATCATCAGATGTGTTGGCAGACTAGGAGCTGCACACTTGACTGAGGGAGCTAGGACACCAATTTTACTTCCCAAGAAAAGTCATGTAACAGATTTACTGATAGACAGTTACCACAGAAAATCCATGCATCTTGGAGTATCTCAAACCCTGTCTATGGTTCGTCAGACATACTGGATTCCACAAGGACGTTCTGAAGTGAAAAGAGTTCTGCGGAGATGTACAATCTGCAAGAGACATGAAGGAGGACCATACAGAATGCCTATTATGCCGCCCTTACCTAGAAAGAGAGTAAATGAGTCCTCTCCATTTACCTACACTGGAGTAGACTATTTTGGTCCAATATATGTGAAAACAGACGGCGTCACCAAGAAAGTATGGGTGTGCTTGTTTACCTGTTTAGTAGTTAGAGCCATCCATTTAGAGCTTATGCAAGATATGTCCACAGAAGAGTTCCTTAATGGATTGAGACGATTCATAGCTCGATGGGGAAAGCCGAAGCAACTCATTTCAGATAATGCTTCACATTTCAAGTTGGCCAGTAATATCTTAGAAGAAACTAGGGCCTCAACAGTCAGAGATCCAGATGTTCAGAGCTATATTGCAAATGAAGATATCAAGTGGCAATTCATAGTAGAGCTTGCCCCATGGATGGGTGGTTTCTACGAGCGTCTTATAGGAATAGTAAAGAGATGCCTTCGGAAAACAATTGGGAAGCTGTGTCTTACCAACGAACAATTAAGAACTCTTTTAGCAGAGACAGAAGCAGTAGTAAATTCAAGACCATTAGTTTATGTAGGAGATGACATCAACTCCAACATAATTCTTACCCCTGCTCACTTCCTGACACTGAATCCTAAAACTGGTATCCCAGATAGTAATGAAGAAGATACAGAGGATCCCGAGTATTTACCCAACATCAGCAGTGCCGAGAAGTTATTGCAGACATGGAAGAAAGGACAGAAACATTTAGATGCTTTTTGGAAAACTTGGCGCGATGAATATCTGCTAGGTTTACGAGAAAGAACAACATACAGACTAAAAGAAAGAAGAGTCAAGCATAGCGAGGAACCACAGATTGGTGATGTGGTGTTAGTTAAAGATGACCTTCCTCGTGGAAGCTGGAAAATAGGACGCCTTTGTGAACTTACAGTAAGCCGAGATGGAGAGATTCGTTCCGGAAAGGTATTGCTACCTAGCAAGAAGACTCTCAATAGACCGTTGAACCTACTCTATCCGATCGAGTGTTCCAAAGATACAGAGACCAAAAACAGTGAGAACCCAGTGGAAAATCAAAGTACCGCAAGTAACAAGAGTATGACCTATGAAGATCAATCAGTGACCGAATCCAAAAATGAACCTGATGTCAGAGAGCCGCCGCAAATTAGACCCAAACGAAAAACCGCGCAAAAGGCGAGGGAGAAGATCAAAGACTGGTTAAATTCGTGACGACATTGTTGGTCGTGGGAGTGTTGTGAATACATGTATATATATCACAATTTCATGTTTATTTCTAATATGGACATAGATGTTTATGTTTACTTTCATGTTTTTATAAGTTTGTTTAACCTCCTAGTAATATTAATGTAAGTCCGTTTTTGTCAGGTCAAGGTTGTTTGTTAATGTTTAATCCATTTTCCGTTTTTGTCCGTGTGTTTACTTTTTGTCAATATTGAACGAGAGGAAGTGAGTTGAGCAGAAGACAGTTGGCGAGTGGACGAGAGCAGAAGGGAGAGATGAGAGAAGAAAGGAGAAAAAGGGAGTTTTTAATCCAAGACTTTAAGAATAGCTCGCCACAGTAATAAGATAAATGTTGGATGTACTCTCCTATTTAAGATATCCCCAAATCTATTTTTAGCTCTCCCCAGTAGGCTAAAATTGAGTACAAAATGAAACTTTTACAACCCCTCACATAATATCAATGAACACAAAAAATCCATGTACTTTTGTTTCTTTGAAGAGTAAACAATTATAACTATCCATAAAAACCATTATTTTGTTCACCATGTGGTTCTTTGGGGGAATTCCAGTAGGTTTTTTAAATAGAGTAAATATCTTGACTTTAATGTATCCGAATTCTGAATAGCTATATGTCTGATACAACAGATAAATAATATTTTTAATTTGTTTATATAAATCAAAATTATTTTGTTTACCATTGTTTCAAAGGAATTTGTTGGATTTACTGTAATTTACAAGATATCCAATTTTGAAAATCAGTGGAAAATGTTATGAAATTATCTCCCTTTGTTCACTCTTCAGTAAGTGAAGGGGGAAAACACCTATTGTTTACATGGAGGGAACATGTCGTCTGGTGGGTGTTGCTTTGGCACAGCGACAGATTGTAACAATAATGTGATATATAATTTAAAAGACTGCGTGAAAACAACATATCACCATTTAAGATACCTGAATGCTAACTCTAAAGGCATAGACCTGCCAGAAAGTTATTTAATTCTGTGCAGAGCTGGTGTGAATGTTATTACTGCAGCCCATCTAGACCAAAATATTTGCAAGTTTCACAGGGATTTTCTTGGTGTGTATTGGAAGCGAAGCAAACGATCATGTACACATCCATTTCATGGAAATTCAAAATCAAAGCCAGACAGAGGCATCACCCCAGTAATGAGTAGAGAACTATGGCTGCGTCTTCAACTCTCAGTTCCCATAGGCGAAGGTATATATTTTTAAGAATTGTTTCCTTGCATTTACATATTTTTCAAAAGCTCCATGCATAGGCTAAGTGTATGTTAGGGTCCATTGTTATTTGTTATTCATAAGTTTACTTAATTATATTATATATTAATTTTTAGCTTAGGTTGTATGTTGTTTCTGGTCCATTCATAACTCAGTCATCTTTGCTTGTATACTTAGTCTCAAGATGTTTTGTTTTTTTGCATTACATTTTGCTTAGTTAATCATAGTTTATTGGACATTATCATAATTATTAAATACTCCAGTGTCCAAATGAATAAGAATGATCAAGATGATAAGATCATTATGTTTTTGGTTTTATTTAAAGCTGTATGCAGAACATGTGTTTCTAAACACAAAGCAGACCTCAGTCTTGGTGAAAAAATTGTGGAAGAAATCAGAGGTAATTATTTTCAAATATTGATTAAGTATGACATTTTATGATAGTGACAGTAGGGATGGATCCATGATTTTCTTAGGGAAAAAACTATAACAACTTTAACAATATACAAAGCAAATACTTGAGATAAGAAAGTTTTTGAAATTTATGAATCAAAAAGGCTTATTTCAGTAGTTAAAATACTATATAAGTAATCAAATGATTACTATACAAGGACTTTTTTATTTATAGACAGAGTTCAACAAATGAGTAATCCACCATTACACCCAACTGATGATTTGCAAAGTTGCCTTTATGACAATGGTATGGTTTAATTACATGCAAATATTAAAATCCTTAAAACATGGTATTAAACAATAATAGTTTTTCCTTAGCCTTTCACACTTCTTATTCAGATTTATAATAGGAAGGAACATTGAAAATGAAGCATATTTGATAGATATTTGTCAGCCCTGTAAAAGGATAAATAATTAAAGCTAATGTTGTATTTTTTATATGTTAAAACATTTTAGTGATGGTATAATTAAAAGAATAATACTTTAATTTTTTAGCTGATCCAGACAATGTTCCAATATCTCAGTCCAACCAAACTGACCATGCTGATGGTGAGTGTATAAAAACTGTAGTAATTCTTGATTTATCATATTTAACATTGTACTTTTAAGTAATGATGTGCATCCTAATTTAATAAAGGGATAGGTGTTGGTTGTGTTAGAAGCTACTTTTTGACTTATTTAAATAGGTTATAATTCTTTAAAATGATATGGAAATGCATGGCTCAACATTATAATGTTTGTCTGATGTAAAGCTCATTTTTAGATTGGACATAGTAGTTTCCATAAAACACTCAAAGTCAGCAGATTGAGTTGGAAAATTAAAATTTATTAAATTCACACAGTATAATTATTGAAAAATATCTGTATCTGCTTATGTGTTCTTCATTGTGTAGCTGACATCAGAATATGTTTAGTTACATCATGGTTTTTAGTTCAGGTCATATTAATTGACTGTTTCGACTTATCAGATGACATGTTTCATAGAATTATTGTAATTATAATTATATATTATAATTAGACAAGATGGATATATTCCAATTTGGGCCCTTGACATGTTTCATAGAATTATTGTAATTATAATTATATATTATAATTAGACAAGATGGATATATTCCAATTTGGGCCCTTAGAAGTCATGTAATAATACTTGTACAATAAATACACAATATGCAGAATGTCCTGAATCATAATGAACTATTAACAAAATCGCTATACACTTCACTGACTTGTGTGCAGATGCATCAGTTGGAGAAATCCTGTGTACAATGTAATTGACAAATGGAAAAAAAAATATACACTAAAAGATGTGAACATAAACACCTATCATATAAATTGTAGGAATACACCACATAAGGTATTAAACATAACTTGAAACTGTATACTCAGTCTAAAGATGATTTTGCATCATTTTTTTAGGTCACGTGAGTTACTCAGTGACCTATTTCTATCTGTTTATGTCCATCTTCAGCTGTTGTTCATCGGTCGTTGTTCATCGGTCGTAAACTTTTTAACATTTTTAGCTTCTTCTCTGAAACCAATGAACTAAGAGGGTTGTACCTAAGACCGAAGGGAGGGGTGGGGTATTTACCTGCCTATAATGACGTAATTACCCATCTATTATTGCATTTCAAACACAATTTAGCTACATGTATAAGCTACATCCCAGACCCCCCTTCTACTTTTTTATTTCTTCCTTCTACTTCAATTTTTAGAGACAACCCCGAACTAAGTGCATAGTTATGATGAAGAAGAACGTCCTTCCAAAATTGTTCATGGCCTCTGGGTCAGGGGTTCTGGTGTTAGGGCGGGGCTCTAATGATAACATGTGTATATATAAAAAATACATTAATTCTTTGAAAATCTTCTCCTCTGCTCCTAGCCAATGAACTAAGTATAAAGTTATGATGAGGAAGAATACCTCTTCCAAAATTGTGAAATTCATGGCCCCTGGGTCAGGGGTTCTGCTGTTAGGGCGGGGCTCTAAGCATTATATAGTGAATTACATTGATTTTTAAAAAATCTTCTTCTTTGATCCTGAATATAAAGCAGATGAACTATAAGTACATAGTGATGATGAGACAGTCCAAGAGTGACTCTTACAATATTGTGAAGTTCATGGCCCCTGGGTCAGGGGTTCTGGTGTTAGGTAGGGACTATAAATGATTGCAGTAATTTTTTGAAAATCTTCTCCACTGTCAATCCTGTGTATTAATTCGATGAATTATGTACATTACATCAATGAAGGTAACAACGTCACAAATGTCTTTGAGATGAAAGATGCCCTTGAGAGTCATGGGGGAGTGCGAAATACATTCACTTCCATCATTGATGTTGATATGAGCACCCAGCCTGTACTGTCAGGTCAGCTTCAGATCCCCATAAGCCAGTACAACAACTTCACCTTTATGGACAGTGGTATTTTGGCATTCAAGTCTTACGGTTTCGGAGAGCAGCTTATTCCATCCGAAAAGCTTGAAAGTGTTACAAAAAACATGATGGACATCCAAGAAGCTATGGTAAGATTTTAATCTTAAAAGTTTCATTTGTTTTATATTGTTCAATTTAATTTATATTGCGATTTTCATACATTTGAGTAAACACGCATGTAATACTTCTATTCACAACAGATTGTTGCAAATGCCAAACCACCCACTGACAAACCAAGACAAAAGAAAACTACAAGTCGTTTGCTGTCATGTTGTGATCCTGATTGTGTAAAAGAGTTCAGAAAAGAGAGTCAACTGCTAAACCACCTAGCTATTGGAAAGCATGTGTACGACAATGAAGAGGCTGACAACATACTGGACACCTGGAAAAGAATGTGGGTGCAGGCATGTACCAAGATCAGATCTACTCAACCCATTGTTAGCATTGAAACAGATGATCGGAATGTGGCTGATGAAGTCTCATATGAAACACAGGCATATGCACTCAAACAAAGGAAGAAAAGTGCAAGATTTTCCAGTGCTGTGAAAAAGTTTTTGTTTGAGATTTTTGATGAAGGAGAAAAGACTGGTCGAAAGGCAAACCCATACACAGTAAGCAAGCAGATGCGATCAGAAAAAGACTCAGATGGGAAAATACTTTTTAGTCCATGTGAATGGTTGACACATCAGCAGATTAGAGGTGTTTTTGCCAGTTTTGTCACAAAAAAGCAGAAACTGTCAAGTTCTACTTCACAGGCTAAGCGATTGAAGTTGCAGGAGGTTGGTGATGAGCAGGATGAACTTCTTGAAAATATCATCTGTAGTCTTCAGGCAGCAGAACATTTTGATACTGTTCAAGACATAGCCAATGAACTTGTGGATTAACTGCATTTGACTGGATTATACTGGTATTGTTGGAAATCATGTTTACCTAATTTATGCAAATATTGACATTATAAATGATAGGCTAGCAGGAATACTGTAATATTGAGTTAAATATAAAATTTTACAATTTAAATTTGCTCTTTTATTCAACAATGTTGCAGAATAGGTTTTACT
Source organism: Magallana gigas (assembly GCF_963853765.1). Lineage (NCBI taxonomy): Eukaryota > Metazoa > Mollusca > Bivalvia > Ostreida > Ostreidae > Magallana > Magallana gigas. The sequence goes on along the minus strand of NC_088856.1, from coordinate 50,462,576 downwards.
TTTGGATATCTTGTTCTAAATGTGATGGTGGGATAAATAATGATTTAAAATTGTTTGATTTTTTTTACTATAGAGAGAGTTAATTGTGTACTCTCCAGTAATGAGAGGGATTTTGTGACACAGATTTAAGTTAGTCCTTGGCCATTCTTGAATGTTTCTTGTGAGTAAATATATGTAGTTAGGTATCCTGTATGATTATTAAAAGACAGACTAAAATTAATGACTACAGTGTTTCGATAATTATTATTTTAATTGCATGCGTGTATATAAGTACCAGAAGTTTTCATATTTTTGTACTTCTTGAACACATTCTTGTACACAATATTAATTAAGTTTTGTAAGCATCCTTAGCAATGTTTGTTACATGTAAATGAAATAGACAAGTAGGTATGCATTATTCCTGGTTTTGAATTAAATATGAAATTGTTCTGAAATTGTGATTTTATGAAAAACAAATTGATGTTTAAAATCATGTGTGATAATTTATCATTCTAGCCTTAATTATTGATTTTCTATGTTAATACATTTTCAATGAATATTCCTTTAATTATAATGTAATGAATTGTAATACCTGTTTAGATGCAATTAATTACTCTAATAGAAATACTGTGTAAAGTACTTTTTTAAGCTTTATATAAAGTGCACATAATTGACTGTTGACCTTATCAAATAATATTTATCAACAATATGTATACAAGACTGTTTATTTAATTAAGCTTAGCATTATTATTTTTTTTAGCAAAAATGACAACTTTTTAAATTTTATATGAAGAAAATAATGAGAGACAGTTGTGAGTCTTTTTATGATATTGTATTTTTATTTTTTTTTCAAAACATAATGCACAGTTAAATTTATTACAAAAACAGATTTTTATGTTTACCTTATCAAATGATATTACAATATTTTTTTTTAAATAACAGAGAAACATGTAATTCCTGTATGGACCGGTTAAAAATGGATTTGTTGATAAAAATGATGTATCTTTGTTTTAAGCATAGCTTGTTGCTTTTTTAGTTTCCGAAGAATTCCTTTTTAATGGAAATATGCTATTTAAAGACCTTCCAGAAAATACAAAAATTATTTTTTTCTAAAGTGTGTATCAGGTGTTATAGCTCTTAGAATTTTAATGAAATAAGATCAGTGAAATTCTATTTTTAGAACATTATGAGATTGTAAGAGTTGTCTCTCTTTGGTGCCTTCAGAATTTAAAATTTTATATGATGGATATGATAAACACTCTTTATATATGTTTGTATGTCAAATATATTTTTTATTGAAATTTGTTTAAAATGAAATACACTACTCACTAACTTGGTATTTTCTTCATGATTTTCACTACTTTATTGAATTGTTGCTAATGGCAACCATAGGGGGTGCTGTAATCCATATCAATTACCAGATTTTGACCAAATTCACAGGAAATGCTTAAAATATATCAAAATTGATAATTATGATAAAAGAAACTAAAATGAAGAACCTAACATGAATAGCTTTCTGCATGGTTTTCTCGTAGACTCCCTCTTTAAAAGTTTCATTTTTGGGGTCTATTAAGGTAAGGTTTGCGGCTTGCATTTTTTAGAGGTTGTACCAAAGTTACATACCATTTTGTTTACTATACTAAAGTCTTTTTTCTCATGAAATTCAAATGAATTTTGCCCGTCCCGTTTTATAACTACAAAAGGTCAAAGTTCATGATTCCAATTTTCAGTTTGATGAAATGTAAACAATTTCGTGAAAATATGTATATTTTAAATGTGACTATTATGGGGGTAATTTATGCTTAAAAAGTTCGGAAATAATATCACTATTAATATCATGATTCACTTTTATTAATTTCTGATGAACTATCTAAAAATAGAATAAAATGCAACAAAAGTCTTAATTTTGGACTACTATTATGTAAACGAAAACATCTTATTTGAAACCTTTCCAAGTCCACCGATTTCAGGAAAAACGTATCTTGGAATATGTGTAATCTGATGTTTCTAAAACACTATTCAAAACCATATGATGCGGATTTCGTTTTCGTGGAAATTGATAGAATGCTTGTGTCCTCTTATTTTTTCATTGAAACTAAAAAAAAACCGCGAAATAAAAAAAAACTGAAATCAATTATGACGTCATATAAATTTTGACGTCATAACTGAAATAAAAGGTAGTTGGTGTTACGTCACAATGAAAATGTGTAAGTTATCTCCCTGTAACCGCAAACCTTACCTTAACTCAATCATCGATTCGTAAAAAAGGAGAAGGGGAGGGGGACGAGAGTCGGATGAATATCCGAGTTACTAAAGTGACCTAAAAAAAATACATGTTCACTATGTTCATACCCCCCCCCCCCCTCCAAAGAAAAACTATAGTAAACTGTCAATCAATGCTCAAAAGACATCGATTGGACAAGACTCTTATTGACATAATCTACTGACCAATTGACCTTTTGAACTGGGAATGCTGTAACAACGGTCAGCCTGTATACAGGGTTTGATGACAACATATCATCCACCCACCTACCTACACATGTAAGTAGATAGCACACTTCCTCGAAAGGACGTAATCATTAATAAAGAAAATGGGGCATTACATCTCGGATGCAACAAACAACATTCATCTGTTTCACTTTCTAAGGAGAATTTTACTCCATCCGTTAATTTGAATCTGGAAGTCCATTTCAATACCGTAATATTTAAAATTATGGGGTCAAAGAAACTAACCTAAGCCAATTAACAATGTTGTTTACAAATCATTTATTAGACATAATAACACATTTTATTTAAAGTATACAAAGTACAACTGCAGGGTTTTTTACTAGTGTGTAAGAAACAAAAGTTACTCAATCTTCAGTGACAGAAATATTAATGGACAAAGATCAAATAAACACCATTCTAATGTTCAACAAATGTGGTACCTTCAATTTTTAGCTTTGAAAAAAGAAAATGTATGATTTATATAATTTCTATTCCTTAAAATGAAAAAAAGATTGAAATTAACTCATAACTTAATATAAAGGAGAGCTAAAAAAAAGTTTTTCAAAGATATTTAATTCAACCATTAGTGTCAATTTGTCAACATTAAAATGTTTTGATTTCTTTGACAAATATCAAACAAGGTTTCTCTGATTGTATTCTTATAATGTACACAGTTTGTTTAGACATTAAATGTATAAACATTTAATTCATTGACAATACAATCACTACACTAAAACAGTTAGTTATTATGATGTATAAACATGATAAACAAAACAATGATATTGTTGACATGAACTAAATGGAAGTATATTTTATATGCATGAATCTGTAATATAATATAATTAATTACCTTTAAGCTAATACATGTTTTATATATCAACACAGTCAGTTGTTAACACACAATACATATATATATAAACAATGTTACACTGCTGTGTAATGTTCTAGACATATTGTATTTTCTTCACTTTACCTGTTGTTAACTCAGTCACAAAGAGGTTGTCTCTGGTGTCCACACATAAACCGTATGGAAACTGTAAATGACGGTTGTCAATGTAGTGGAGGAACTGTCCATCCTGATCCAGGATGTGGATACGGTGGCTCCAATAGTCTGTTGTCAGGATGCGACCCTGACTGTCTGTTGTGATGCCGCATGGAATAAATGATCCCTTGGTTTTAGAGGGAGGACCAGTGTAGGTAAACCGGAGTTTCCCGGCCTGATTGACCATCACTACTGCACGGGCGTCACGGTCTGACACACAGATATCTAGGTTCCTGTTCTCACTGATGTATTTACTGCCACCAGATGAATAGAGAGGTTGTCCTTTGTCGTCGTACTGAATACTTTGTTTCTCTGTGGAGCCAGAGTAACACACAACTTTTGTTTGTTTATCATCATCACTGACCATGACAACCAGGAGGTCACCAAAGGAGGTACTACAGACACCGCGAGGTCTCCACCCATGTAGTCTGATCACTGTCTGTATCTGTGTATTCTTCACTATGTTCACAGTTCTATCTCTGTAATCAGTATAAACTAGATCCCCACTCCTTGTCACTGCTATGTCCTCTGGCCAGTTCCCTGACTTGGTTTGGACTGACTTCACTAGTTCCCCACGGAGGTTGTACAGTCTCATGATGTTGTCATTACCACACGTCCACATCTCCTCATCACTCAGACAGGACACACTGTATAATCGTTCATACTCGGTGTTTATCTGTGTGATGATTTGTGGTACATCAATGAGCGGTCTGTCCGGGGGAGAGGACTCAGCACCGGGAGATTCCATGGTGTAGCCATGTTCTTCTGTTTTGATAGATGACGCTGACAGAGAACCAAACTGTTGATAAAGCTGTTCTTTGTTGATCTTCAGAGGGGTAAAACTTGGTAAGGACACTGTGAGTTTAGGAGGCAATCTTCTGAATTCATCATTCCTGGATTTGTAGGCAGAGACACGGCTGACATCATTGGAGTCCAGTAACGTCTTTAGTTCAGTAATGGTCTGTGTGATTTCAGAAATGATGTGTTTAATTTCATCTTCCTGTTTGTCTAAGACAGCCAGGTGTTTGGTGTCCATTTCCTCCATGTTAGATTTCATGTTTCTGATCATGGTGTTTATTTCTCTGTGCAAGTCTTCTCCATGTTTGTCAATTTCTGTTGTCAATTTCTGGGAGTTTTCATTCAGAGCAGTTTTCTGGTCTGTGATAATGGATGCAATCTCTTGATATTTAAGATAAATGGTTTTTTCTAGTTCCTGTAAAGTTTTTTGAATGATTTCTTTCTGGTTGTCCATAACTTTAACTATTTCAATAAACTGATGGCCGCTGTGTTCTTCAGAGGAAGCACATGTTGCACAAATAGAAAGGTGACATTGCTCACAGTAATGTTCACATATTTTTGACGGATGTTTTTTACACTTTGGAGTATATCTCCTCTTTTTAAATGGCACCACTTTGTGTTCTTTAGATAGATCAGAAATATGGTTGTTCTCACATGCTTTACACAGATATTTGTTACAAATGGCACAGTACATAGGGGGGCCCGGGGTCTCACAGAGATGACACCGTAACACATCCTGAAGGTTGTTCTCAGGGTCCATGGTAATGGCACTTTTGTCATATATTCTGAAAAAAAAAAGCCCAACAAACTTAGTATGCATTTTTCTCTGAAAAAGTTTTCATATTATATGTAACCTACTTGTAGTTAAATCCGTTTTAATTTTTCAAAACATTTACAATATGCCCATTGGACCCTAACGGTCACCCAAGTATATCGTAACCATCTGATAAATTATTAATGGTAATTCAACCATTTTATTAGCTGCAGAACTGTAGCTCTCCGGGAAAAAAATATTGACAGACCGGAGAGCTACAGGGCCATCCATTGAAAAAATTGTATATTTATTGAGCAGAAAAACGTGCGCTAGTTTTGGACTGATTTACCTTATTTATACGCAAAATCTATGAAAACAATTAGTACCGTTAACTTCTTCATGCAATTTACTACTGATATCGCCTCTTTATTTGCCTCAGACTTTCTCCGAAACACGCTACCGACCTCGGAAAATCAAGTATGTTGAATTTACATCGAGATCGAGAGTCGCCATTTTTACATGTAAACAAAGTGCACCACATGAATTTACGGGACTGGTGATGGTGTTTGAAAGACTATCGGAGGCAAGTGAAGAGACGATATCAGTAGTAAATCTCCGGTCTGTCAATATTTTTTCCCAGAGAGCTACAGTTCTGCAGCTACCATTTTATGATAACGTTAAATGAGCTGGGTGAAGAGGATATGTGGCTTTACAAACTAGTAGGTTTATATAAGGATTGGAAAAGTGGTTTTATCTGGTATCTATATCTGAAGCGTTTTATGTTTATAATAACAGGATTCAGAAGGAGGGGGATGCTCTGCATTGATTTACATTGTTTTATCAATAATAAATTACGAACATAAGAATATAATGAACATTTGGCATTGTTTCAGAAATTGTTTTTCTTGCATAGTAAATATAATCAAGAAGACTATGTCAATTCATGAAAATTAGTACTGACGGTATGAATCTTTAGAGAGAAGTTATTGTGATCACCTTTGGTGGAAAGAGTGGAAAGAAAGGGGGCTGATTCACACATTATCTATAGTAGTGTACATAGGCGTAGGAACCGAGGGGGGGGGGGGGGGGGGGGGGGGGGGCGCTTAGCAACTATTAGGCACATTGCATTATAGAGGGTTCAGCCCCCCCCCCCACTTTTTCTCGCAGGAAAGAAAATATTGAGACCTATGTTGGAGCCATAGGTATACTAGCCCCCCCCCCCCCCCCACGGATTAGGAATTTCAAGATTTGGGGGGAAAAAAAGGTAACCCCCCCCTCCCCTCTCAAGATATCTAAGGATTAGTCTAGCCCCCCCCCCCCCCCCCGACTTTCAATTTGATTCCGACGCCACTGTAGAATATGAACTTTTAAAGGTTCCGGCAAATACGGACTAAAGAGGTTAATACTCAATAAGTACTTTTTTAATTATCGCTTATTTGTTTATGATTTGCACACTATCTTTTCTATGCAGTTTATTAAATTCAAACTGGCATGCAACACATTCTCGCCAAGGATCATTTCTTGCCAGTGTATTGGTACGTCATTTTTTGTTTATAATTTTCTGTGAAAATAAAATGACATAACAAAGCTCTGGCAAGAAATAATCCTTGGCGAGAATTGGTCCCACACCAGTAGACATTTGGGCAATCTCATTAGCCTCTTGCCCTCAAAATACGTTTTACCATGGGGCTATTTAACCTCGTACACAAATGTATTTACATGTATGGTTGACTCACGACGACGGACAAAAACTAGATAACAACAGATCACCCACTGTTTCAGGTGACCTAAAATATCATCTGATTTTTGTGATTAAAATAGTTTTATACACCATTTCAAAGAAAAACAATAGAATTTAATCACTGACATGAATGTCAATGTTGAATATAGGTCTACAAAGAAAAGTAAAGTCAATACATGTATGAAACGAATTACTACAAACCTGCCGAGTACAAAATGGCGACATTTCACATGTTTATTCTTCCTGGTACCATTGTCCTGTAGCTACCTGTTTAAAATCACGTGACATGTTTAGATAATGCACAGAATGACAAATGTACGAAAGCCGAGAAGGATCATTCGAGATTCGAGATTCGAAATACGAGATTCGAAATACGAGATTCGATATTCGAAATTCGAGATTCAATATCTAAATTAACCAATCAAATCATGGATCTGAAACCTGTATCCTAGCAACATCAAACTGTTCTAAATAAAGATCATTCGTACATGCTCTTTCCTACAAATAAATGTCTTAATAGCTCTTATATAGCGGTTATAAAATGGTTAAATTAACATTGATGAATTAACCCCACACAGTATAAACAATTATATTAGAAATAACACTGTTGGCTTTGCCAATCTAAGTGGTTTTGTTTGCCCTGTATGTATTTCCCCCCGAACAATTTTAACCCGAAGTGTATTCGCCCCAACTGTGTAAAAATCGGCTCGCGAAGAAAGATCTGTTTAATCTAAATGTTTTAGCTATGAAACGAAACTCAAAAAAATAATCGACATGTCAAAATATAGGTTATGATAAAGTTTTAAACCATAGAAGATATAACGATTTACAACCTCAAAGACAAAAACCCAGATAAGAATAGTGTATTGTAGGGTATGGCAATGCCATTGTCGATATGAGAGAGAGGGAGAGAGACAGCCAGACAGACAGACAGACAGACACATAGAGAGTTTTGTAGTGTCAAATTCAGTTTGATTTAGAATTTGAAATTGATTTGATTTGTTACAAGTATATATAGACAATAATTAAGCCTCTAAAACGAGAAAAGAGAGGAGGTAGCTATATAGGGTAGGGCAGACCAACTAGCAAGCTTTAATTTTAACGGTGTTAGCGCACCTGTGATTTACATCGACTCTCTCTCTCTCTCTCTCTCTCTCTCTCTCTCTCTCTCTCTCTCTCTCTCTCTCTCTCTCTCTCATCACCTAGCATTTCCTTTTCCGTGGGGTATTTGTGATGTCTTACATTAGCTAGCGAAAATGATAAAAAAAAAACAGGAAATTTTCTTTAAATTGTGTGCGGATGTTATACGCCAATAATCTGTTTTCAGTATATACATTTCAAGGGGGGGGCGGCTATATAGTCCTAATTAATGTGTCAGTTATTCTGTCCCCACTTTGTTTTCTCTTCGTTTTCCAGGTTTTTTTTATTTGGCTCGGCAAATTAATATCAAACTTTCTGTGTAGCTCCATAACGATGCACTGTAGATAAATTATGAGTAGTTTTACTTTTGATAAACAGGTACATATCCGTACTTAATTTTTAATTTGACTCTTATAATCGGATTTAATATTCCAATAATTATAGGGTAGGAAAGAGTAGACGGGACTTATCCTACTGTACCATTCATTCAACACAAGTATTAGCACTCATTGAGTTCGACTTGCTTTCCTTTTCTTTCATCCCCTGGATTTAAAGCTATTAATTTTTGAAAATATTTTGAATTTATGGCCTGATTATATATAAATTAGAGCTGCGCTGGTGCATATATTTACCCAAATGGACCAAAATATAACCAAATGAATCTAAAGGTTTTGACAAAATTAGTTTTAAACGTACGACTCTTTTTTTCAATTCTAATCGGGTATGTCCTTTAGAAAAATCTTGAACCACACACATTTTAGCAAATAAAACGACAATTGTTTCATTTTTTTTTATGGGGAGGGAGGTGGTGCCGGTAAAGGACATGTATTGCTTGTGGCAGTTGTGCTATACTCTCATTTGTTATAATAGGTAATACTACATATTGATATAAAATGAAAGTTTCCAATTACACTGTACATAGCTTCTATCACGCATTTTGACCCGTGCGATAGTTTAAAACAATTTTCAAAGCATTTAATGTAATTCAACCGATCATTTTTGAAATTTAATTTTCTGGATCCCCGCCTGATACGTCCGCCTTCTTGTATATTAGAATTACATGTACGTTGACCATATGTACACAATGCATTAACTTAATCGGCTATATTATGTGACGATAACATTTTTTATCAATGTTTTTGCAGGATATGTAACAAATAACAGCCTATTTGTGGGTTTTTGCACTGATTATTTGAGATGATTTGCCGCCATCTTTTATGCATTCCACACACCACTCACAGTTTCTTTATTTGGCGTTCTGTGTGTATGGCGACAAATTGGTAAATTTGCACCACTCACCCCTTGTAGCTTCATCCTGATTACATTTTATCTGGCTAAGTGTAATGTAGTAGTATATTAAATACACACATCTTTGTGTGCAGTGCTTATTTACATCTTTAGAGATTTACTTACAAAAAAAAGTAAACATTTGTATGACTTATATGTAATTATTGTCAATTTTGGTGCGGTGGAGGGTAGGGGGGTAGGAAACTACAGAGAAACTTAACTTGGCTGTGAAATATATGCTTTTATTCTTTCTTGTTGATATATCAATGAATGAATTATATCAAAATATATGTACAACAATTAATTTTGAAATATTCATGCACAATCAAATAAAGGGTTTTACTGTTCTCTGCACAAGAAATCGGCAATGTGAACAAATTGGCACCCTATCATCCCTACCTTTAATTGTAGAGAGTAGGTATCCTTCTATATTGAAAACAATTCCAAAAGTAAGACTCATAATAAGTTGTTTACTGAGGAAAAGGAAAAAAAATTGTATATATTAATAATTCCGTATGATGTGATAATATCTCAATGATTTGTTTATAATCATAGTACTAGTGTATCACTGTATGCATACATAAAAACGATAAGTAATGCTTATATTTATTAGTGAAACAGGACAGATTATTTATATTTAGATTATTTAGATACATGTACTAATCTTCATGCGGGGATCGAGAAAGGAGGGGGTCAGGGGATCTGGACCCCCTCCTCGGGAAAAATTGGAGCTTATTAAATTTACATAGTAAATTTTTTTAAAATTGGCCTAGGACCCCCTACAGAAAAAATTAGCTACGCTTATGAAGTTCTCTACCATAACCGCATTTTTACACAAAAGGGGTGAATAAACCCGGGTTTTAAACTATTACTGGTGGTGAAATACCTTAGGGTTCAAACGCATCAGGTGGAAATGCACCAGGGCAAACAAAATCACTTAGATCCGCGAAGCACACTGCATTATTACTAGTCTACTTAGATATTCTGTGTAAAAGTAAATACAAACTAGACACGATCTCGTTGCGAGCAACGAGGAGGTCTTCCGTCTGATTTTAGAATTTGAGATACATGTTCGATCTTGATTTTGCTATTTAACAGCTAAACATGATTTAGAATAAGGGCCAGATACTATTTTGTTTCAGGGATAAGAGCTTTGTTCAAAAAGTGTTTAGAAATTCGTTACCGTTCTTGAGATATCTGAGAAAAAAAAATTTTAGGGGCCAGTCCCTTACCTCCTTATTGGAGCCGCTGAACCAAATTTTGAAGGTTGCATTTTGTAAATTACATCATTTTGAGCATCTTTTCTTCTACCCTGCATTTCAAAATATTTTCCTTTTTGAGATATAGCTTGTCATAGTTTATGGACTCATCACCCCTAAAAAATCCTTATTCCATAACACATGAATAAATCATTACAGTACTTGGATACAGAACTGTAAGATAAACATATTTGCTTCTATAGCCTTTCATTAAATTTCCCTCAGTAAAGAGCTACAGTTGAAAATTTTTAGAGCCCTTTAGTTCCCTAATTCTAAGGACCAGCCCCTTTTTTTTAATATCAAATAAAAGGTCATTTAAATCTCAACACATTTTGTTCAACAACTGTTTAGAAATTCGTTACCGTTTTTGAGAGATATGGGAAAGAACGTTTAAGGGGCTGATCCCTTAACTCCTTATAGGGGCCGTTTAACGAAATTTTGAAAATTGCATATGATTTAATACATCATTTTGAGCATCTTTTCTTCTATACTGCATTTCAAAATATTTTTCCTTTCTGAGATATATGTGATCAAAATTCTGGACTCTTGGCCCCTAAAACCCCTAATTACGTAACACATGATAAAATCATTACATTGCTTGGATGCATAACTGTGAGATAATCATATTTGCTTCTATAACCGTTCACAAAATATCCCTCAGTAAAGGGCTACAAATAAAAGACTTTAGAGCCCTTTGGTCCTCTAATTTTAGGGGCCAGCCCCTTTTTCTAGATATCAAATAAAAGGTCATTTAAATCTCAACACATTTTGTTCAACAACTGTTTAGAAATTCGTTACCGTTCTTGAGATATATGGGAAAGAACATTTTAGGGGCCGATCCCTTAACTCCTTATAGGGGCTGTTTAACGAAATTTTGAAAATTGCATATTATTTAGTACATCATTCTGAGCATCTTTTCTTCTTTACTGCATTTTAAAATATTTTTCCTTTCTAAGATATATGTGATCATAATTCTGGACTTTTGGCCCCTAAAAACCCCTAATTACGTAACACATGATAACATCATTACATTGCTTGGATACATAACTGTAAAATAAACATATTTGCTTCTATAACTGTTCACAAAATACCCCTCAGTAAAGAGCTCCAGATGAAAGACTTTAGAGCCCTTTAGTCCCCTAATATTAGGGGCCAGCCCCTTTTTCTTGATATCAAATGAAAGGTCTTGTAAATATAAACTTTTTTTGCATTACATGTGTTAACAAAATATTTTTCAGAAAAGAGATAAACTAAGAAAACCATGAAAAATTACGACGTTTTTTTGGTCCAGGCGAGCTTTAACGCCTTTTGAGCATGACAAATATAAATGCCAAATTGCACATCTACAATCTCTTGTCTACAATCCCTGAAAGTTTGAATTCAATATCTTTTACCGTTTAGGAGGATATCCCTGGACAAGCCGACCCTCTGAAAATCGCTAAAACGTCATTTTCTCAAGAACGGAAATGACGTCATCAAAATAAAAAAATGTATATGAAGTTCGGACTAATATCTATTAGATCTGAAAGTTTCACGAAAATCGGTTCAGCCATTTCCGAGAAATCGCCTGCACAAATTTTGTAAGAAAAAAAAAATAACTAGAGCAAAGCTCGTTGCAAAGCAACGAGTGGGTCTTCCGTTAATGTCGGAAGTAAAGCTGGAAGCTCCTGTAAGAAGCAGAGCTCTTAAACCAATAACAAGAGTAACCAAAATAAAAATATGAAAAAAATCGAATATTCCTGGTACGACTTAACAAAATACGAATGATTTTAAGAACGACTTAACAAAAACCTTTCCAATTTTAAGAACGACTGAACAAAAAAAATCCGAATGTGTTCAGGTACGACTTAGCAATTATTTTTGGTACGAGTTAATTTTACTTTAAACATTACGCTATTTTTTAAACCAAGGCCGCGAAATCAAAATTTCCGGAAAAATCAATTTTTAAACCCCGATATCTCTGTAATGCATCGTCCGATTTGAAAACGGCTTTCAGTGTTAGATTCAGCTTAATAAGCTTTACAAAACACATATTCTTTTTCGATTTGATCAGAAAATTCATTTTTTCGAAAAATTTGTTTCACTTCCGGTTTCGACTGGAAGTGACGAAATACATTTTTTTGGTCAAATGCCATAAGTAAATCCGCAGATTCACAATCACAGAAAATTTCAAGTCTTTATAAACAACCGTTTACTAGAAAAGTCCTGGACAAAATCACTTTTTGAAAATTTTTAAAATGACGTAACTAGAAAACGGAAGTGATTTAATGACTGAAACTGTAACAGCTTCAAGGGACAAGAATTTAACACAATCTCTGAAAATTTCTTGCAAATCGGTTGAATAGTTTTTGAGATATAAAGCAAAAAAGAAGTCAGAAGGAAAAACAAGAAGATTAATAATAATAAAAAAAAACAATAGAATAACAAGAGGGTCTTCCGTTGAAAACGGAAGACACTAATAATAATAGGGAAAAAGAAACCGAACGAAAACAATAAGGTCTTCCGTTGGAAAACGGAAGACCTTAATAATTATTTAGTTAGGTAGGGAGAAGTGAACATAGCATTAATTTGTATATAAGAGCGTGTACGTATGATTTTTATTTAGAACAGTTTGATGTCGCTAGGATACATATTTTCAGATCCTTGATTTGATTGGTTAATTTAGATATTGAATCTCGAATTTCGAATCTCGAATCTCGTATTTCGAATCTCGTATTTCGAATCTCGAATCTCGAATGATCCTTCTCGGCTTTCGTACAAATGAGGTGTATTTCGAACAAAGTACCAGTACCTTCTTTGTGTAATCATATTAATTACATGTATTTCGTTTTTTTTTAACAAAAATGTCAGTTCCAGTTTTTGTACACTGCATTTTATGATATAAATGATAAATTTGATAGGTCAGTTGACTAAGTGATAGCTAGTGAGAACACCCTCACAAATCATTTTTATCATCTCCTGTTTCCTATACCTGTACTCTATGAATTGGTGTGATATATATACTACCATATACTATATACACTATATTTTGAAGTTGTTTTCTCTTATGTTCCAGTTTAAACATAGTTTATTGAAATGGGATATATACCCTAGCTTTTTTAGTCCATGCATTGGTGTTAATTGAAAATAAATCACCCAAGTTTCTCCACATCAAGTGAATACTCAAGTTAATATCTAATCAGACCATGAACATATTAGAAATATAACAATGGAATAGAAATAAAAGAACAAACTAATGTTTCATAATTATGATTAATTTCTTTTTGATCACGAAATATACAGGAGAGATTTACTTTTCTATGCTGCGCTCGCCTCAACAATTGCACCGAAAAAACATATATGTCAACAGTTGCACCGAAAAAACACATCATATTTAACCAAAGGTGTGTTCAACAGAATGAGTGCTTGCAAGCGCTCGATAAATTTGTGTTGCAGGTATAGGGAAATTTGGCGAGCATTTGCAACACTCGCTCTGTTGAACACGCCCTTGGGACCTATACATTCCTATTACCACTTCTTATTAATATATTTTCTTGATTTTCATTATATACATTATTATAAATTTTCAGCAATATTTGAGCAAACTAAAATGCAACAAGAGGCCCTGGGCCCACATCACTCACCTGAGAACAATAATTAACAATAAGCTTTAGACCGTCTTTAGAGTATCAAATCAAAAAATGTCTAAACAACTTGGTAGAGTATATCTACATGTTCAAAGATTTTCAAACTTTTCTCCACCATATTCTCAAGTTAAACAACAAACTTTTTTTGTTGTATTAGTTTTTGACAATAAGATATTTTTCAAAAATTTCTCTAAGTAATGCAATGTAAAAATTTAACTATTGAGGCCCTATCCTACCCCTGAGGATCATGATTTGACCAAACTTGAATTTACACTACCTTAGAATGCTTCAACACAACCCAGTTACAGCTTTTCTGGCCAATTGGTTTTTGAGAAGATTTTTCTCTATATATTGATTATTCCTATGTAAAATTTCTCCTGTAGTGGTCCTACACTACCCTGAAGGATCATGATTTAAAAATCTACAATACACGAGTGCTTTTATACAAGTTACAGCTTCTCAGACTGATCGGTTTATGAGAATTAGATTTTTCTCTATAGATACTTCTGTAAAAGTTTGAACCCCCATTGTAGACCCTCCCTATCCCCAGGATTGTGAGTATTAACTCCCCTTTAAAAAGGAAGGGTGTACACATGGCCCGATTTAAATCCCCTTCACCCAATAATGCTGTGTGCCAAGTTTGAATGAAATTGACCAAGCGGTTTTGGAGATGAAAATGTGAAAAGTTTACAACAACAACAATGACAGACAATGGCCAAACTATGATCAGAAAAAAACCTGAATTGACAATACTTGCAAATGACCAATTCTTGCCAAGAACCATTCCTCGCCAGTGCAAGTTACATGTACGTCATATTATCACAACATAAAATCATATATGACATATGAAGTAACAATGAACTGGTGAGAAAGGGTACTCGGTGAGAATTGGTGGCACGTCAGTAGAGATAAAACACTAGGTTTTTATTATCAACTTAATCAGATAATAATTATACATGTATTGATAGTCAAAGTTTACAAATTACAAACCTTTTCACCTCCAACTCAAAATGGTGACAATGTACTTGGTTTTTTCTTTTCCTGGTTAGGTTTCCTGTACAAAATCATAGGGTAGTTTCAATAAAACACAAAGCAAAACATTCCAGGTAACTCTAAAAATTGTGCTAGTTTTAATGTTTGACAAGTTGAAGAACAGTAACATTAATCTTAAACTTTTATCTATTATAGTCTGTCCCAAGGTATTTTTGTCGCATATTTTCTTAAATTATTTGATATTTATAGTAACCTCTTGATTCAGTCGATATTCATTCAAAAGTATGAAAAAATCCCAAGATTTCCCTTATGAAACGCCCCCTCTATGTTGTCAGATTTCAATACATGGCTAAAAATAGAATGTCTACAGGAATTTTGCATTGCATCAAGCGGCCATAATTAAGTTGTTGCATTTAATTCAATGAATCGACACGGAATGTTGCCAAAAGACATAAAAGAATGACATGTAGGCTATTGTAGGACTTTATATTTATTGCTTTTATGTCTTTTGGCAACATTTTTGACCAGTTTCGGGCAGGAAAAAGCCAGTTCAAGACATGTTTATTTTCTTATCCTCAAATGTACGTGTACAAGATGGCGGCACTTAGTCCCCCATAACGTTCCCTCAAAACTACTCATACGCTGGCACATTTTCATTTATTGGCAAATAGTTTTGCCAACTCTGTAATAGTTTCAACAATCAGAAATACTTTGATACGTTTAACAAACTACGCACCTCATGAAGGCCTACAACTCAAAATGACGACAATGTCCATGTTTACACTTCCTGGTCCGTGTTTACTCTTCCTGGCAACCTGTATAAAATCATGTGATTGGTTTAAATAAAACACAAAGCCAAACATTCCGTGTCGATTCATTGAATTAAATGCAATAGTTATAACTTGTTGAAGAGCAGTTAAAATTATCTATCAAAAACATTAATTTAAAACGGGCGCCTGTAAAGTGCGAATCGAAATCGAAACGAAACCAATTGAAACGAAACCAATTGAAACAAAACGAAACCAATCGAAACGAAACGAAATCAAACGAAACAAAACCAAAAATCGAAACGAAACGAAACGGAATTTAAACAAAACTAATATCAATTTTGACTACATAAAAGTGAAAATAAATTCATTGAAATAAATTTTTGAACCATAAAATATAACTACCTGTATGTTTCAGATTGGCGCTGTAAATTTTTAAGCCGATTATCCGAAATTTGCAAAAATTATATAATTATGTAAAAAAGCAATGAACATTCCTATACCTTTTAATGTTTCCAGACGTTGAGAGAGAGAGAGAGAGAGAGAGAGAGAGAGAGAGAGAGAGAGAGAGAGAGAGAGAGAGATTCCTTAAAACTTATCAGCAACACTACATAGCAAAGTATATATTATACGCAAGTTTTGGAAGACAGAGATAGAGATATGATGATGATACTGAAGGGGACATTCTAACAACAATTTTCTTTCTATCGATTTGATATATTGTAAAAACGAAACGATCGAATACGATGAGATTTATAGCATACTGGTTGGTTACCAGTTTCTAACATATAATAAGAAAGTATATAGCATAAATTTGGACGTCGTCATTTGACAAAATTAAAGTGCAATATAAAGAGGTTTTTTAACCTTAAATCAAACATGATCTCCTCTTTCTCTCCCTTTCACACGCACGCACAATGTATTTGAATCATTTTTACAATATTTCATATCGATATAAAAAAAATCGTGTAGTTGGAATGTCACCGTAAATACTGTAAACGCACAATATTTAGGGTGTACAATATTTGGCGGAATATAATTTTTCAACAAGTTAGCATGGATTTGATTTAGCGCATTTCTGAATTTACCTTTTTATCTACTTATATATTTTACATTTGGCAATGTACTTGATCTGATTTTGCGGACGCCGTTTTCCGCCAAAAACGCAAAATAGAATACATAGCCAAAGGGGTAAAGACAGTTTTATAATACGTTTACAGTATAATCATCTTTATATTGCAAGTTCATTTTGTCAAATTACGACGTCTAAATTCATGCTATACATATTACAACAATTCTTATTATATGTTAGAAACTGGTAAACAACCAGTATGCTCTAAATCACATTGTATTCGATCGTTTCGTTTTTACAATATTTCAAATCGACAGAAAGAAAATTGATGTTAGAATGTCCCCTTAGTATCATCCTCATATCTCTATCTCTCTCTTTCTTTCTTTCTCTCTCTCCCAAACTTGTGTATATACTTTGCTATGTGATGTCGCTGATAAGTTTTAAGGCATCTCTCTCTCTCTCTCTCTCTCTCTCTCAAAACGTCTGAATATCATTTTTATCATTTAATGAAACAAATTACAAACATTAAAAGGTATAGGAATGTACATCACTTATTTACATAATTATATAATTTTTGCAAATTTCGGATAATCGGCTTAAAAATTTACAGCGCCAATCTGAAACATACAGGTAGTTATATTTTATGGTTCAAAAATTTATTTCAATGAATTAGTTTTCACTTTTATGTAGTCAAAATTGATATTAGTTTTGTTTAAATTCCGTTTCGTTTCGTTTCGATTTTTGGTTTTGTTTCGTTTGATTTCGTTTCGATATTCGTTTCGATTGATTTCGTTTTGTTTCGCTTGGTTTCGTTTCGTTTGATTTCGTTTCGTTTCGATTTCGTTTCGCACTTTACAGGCGCCCATTTAAAACTATATACTCTACTGTAATATTTCTTGTCAAGACCATGAGATATCTACACTGCAGTATGCCAGCCAATAGTTCTTAGGAAATCAAGCTAATTAATGCAGTGGATAAAGCAAACTCCCTGATGTGTAAGCCTCTACCTCAGACCTCTTCTTCCTCAGAACTAGTTTTTCTCCGACTCCATCAAGTCCAATGTCGTCAGTGCGCTCGTGTCTGTCTGCAGACTGGTTCTCTGTCTCTATCAAACGAAACAAGAGAATCATTATTTGAGTATTATCAGATTATGAGGTGGTAATTTTGGTCGGGGCGTGATCAAATCCAATCAGATACATGTAAATAACATGGTTTTTTTTATGTCTCTGATCCCATAAAGCCCGATATGTGCATAAAAATTAATAATCACATGTTTATGTTAGATATTAAAGTAATTTTCAAATTTAAATTCATTATTATTTAATTATTTTTAGAAACGTTATAAAGCAAAATGCTTTTTGGGGGGAATGTAGTTTGGTCTGTAGACATATATGCCCCCCCCCCCCCCTGCGTAAAACAACATAAACCTTTGGTATATCAGGGCGGATACAGGATTTGTAGTTTGGGGGGGGGCGTGGATAAAATTATTGAGGCAGGGGCCGGGGTCCTGGGTTTTCGTGTATTTTGAAGGTAAAACCAGGCTCAAAATAGTGGTATTTTTTTTCAGTTATGTACACTTTACACAAAAGCCTATAACATATATATAACAATTTGACACATATTGTTACTTATACCTAATACATGTATTGGATTAAAAACAAAATATTCTAGGCATTTATGAACTCCCAAAATTAACCAGGTTATCAAAGTTACAACATTCTAATGACGTTACGGTATCCGACCCCCTACTAGCTGTTAGAAATATCTGATGCATCAAATCTTCAATATTCTTATATTAAAATAGTCTATTTACCTAGAAAAAAATTCAAAAAATATACAGTTATTCAGAAATGTCTGCTTGCATCGCAATAGGGAAATGACAGCGCAGTCTACACTTGAAACAAAACTGCTGGGATTTCCAGTCGATTCTTGGTCGAAGCCCCAAGTTCAGGGCCCTGGGGAATTTGATGCAGCCACCATAATGAAATGACCAACACTGCTTGTTTTAATCACAGTTTAAATGTTTGTTATCAGAACCTGTCAACATGCATTAGGATCAGATGTTTATAGATGTTTATAGAGCAGCAGAATTACAGTCAGCATAGCACAGCTAGTGTATGAATGAGGTGTAACATTGAGTCAGGCATAATTATAAATAAAGTGAAACACAAAATGCTAACTTTTCTATGTAAAATTTATCAAATCATCTACAGTCATGCATACTTTGAAAATTTTAGGGGGGGGGGGGGGACGTGCGCCCTCCACCCCCCCCCCTTAAATCCGCCAGTAGATATGATTGAATACATGTATATGCTTAATAACAATATACAAAACCCCCCAAAGGAATTTTTGTTTACCGGGGGAGGGGAGATGTTTTTTAAAAAAAACTTTTTCTGTTTCTTTCTTTTAGGCTTCAAGTCAGACAGTTCAGCTTTAGCCTATAGGCTATATAAGTAGGCTACATGTATTTGAAATGATATCGGTGTGTCTTTTTTAAAATTAAAAAAAAAAACAACATATCGATTAGAAAATAAATCACAATAACGATTAATGAACGATGTTCCAAACTTTTCCACAATATCAGAAGAATTTTTTTTAATAATTATTTTTATTTGTCAATTAATGAACTGTTTTGAAAATTTGCGCGCTAGACTAACGAAACACTCGGAACTCCTCTTCTTCATTCTAGTTTACAATTATAGATGGAGAAATGGCGGTAGACATTTTGTAAACAGGTAATTCTCCTTTGTCGACGGTTATGCGTAGAAATTTACATCTTCTACAGAATAATATCTGTCTTCCTCAATAGAAGATCCTTTCAGACAACATATTTTGGGACGTGGGGGGTTTCGGACTGTAAACAAATGCACGTGGGTACGGAGTCCAGGGTGGAAATATTGTTAGTTCGAACCTGACTCGGGGCGAGATTTTATATCGTTCTTTGAATGGATTTTCTTCAAAATATTTGTGTTATTGGTCTGTTTATTTTAAATAAAGCCATAAATATAGGTATTAATTTTAACTTAAAATACATATATACACCATATGAATTCACATGCACACTTGCCGTCTTGATAAGCTGGGTTATGCCAATCAAGTGAAATACAATGTACACATTACACAGACTATCAACCGAAAACAGCGCGTTGATAAGTACTTGATATATGTTTTTTATGAGGCAAAAAGGAGTCCTCTTATTTCATAATTATTCATGACATTTGCCTCTCCCTAAATAAAATCACTGTAAAAGAGCTAGAGTGCATGGGACAGAATTTGAATTCATTCTTTCATTACTCTTGTTGGGTGTTTTACATGCATTTTATGATCATGTAGGATTTGTTATAGGTGGTGAACTGTTAACAGATGAGAAGTCAGCATGGATTTGGACTACAAGGCCATCCTTACAGAGGAGATAGCTTTGGAAGGACTCGATGGTGAATTTATTATTTAAGTTCTGTATTTAAAAATGATTAAAAATTGAGGCTTAATTATGATAAACTTTTTAATACAGTGTATATATATTATTGCAGATTAATACATCTTATATTCAGAAATTCTTTTTAAAAATATCTTCACACAACCCATAAATTGAAGAAGTTGTTTGTTTTTATGTACTGTAAAATTGCATGGCTATACTCTTGATTTGTACGTGAATTTATAATTATTTAGCAAATTACTTCATTTTCCACAGCCGCGGTTATTGTGTTACAGAAAAGTCTGAGGCAATTAAATTGTACTTGTAAGAATTTTATAGTTTTCCCCACAGAATATGTTAATTCTTAAGGTTAACCATGCAATCCCTCATATTGTTTCTCTTCAACCTCAACTCGATCTGAAAATGATAATTGTTTCAATTTCAGGTATAACCTTACAAGCACTATGGGTGAGACTAGAAAACAGGCCCAACTTCAAAATGAGGCTGTACGAGGGAAGTCAGGAATTCCTCTGGAGGTGTATTCTCTCCATACCTGACCTGGAGTTTTACCGCCTGCCATCACCCAGGGGAGTCCTCAACCCAAAATTGCCAATCGTCATAGACCCAGAATCTGGCGTAACTGTGGATTTCGTGAGTTGACATTTGTTTATTTTACCAAGTTAACGAAATAGGCCACCTTGTAAAAATATTTGCCTTTTCCTTACCAATGAGGAAAACGTTCCGTGCTTAAAATATTTTCATTGATAATCTGAGCAAAAGATTTTTTGCATTCAGTTGTTTGCAGATAGATCTATTTTTTATTTATATTTTAGGCAACTTTGAAAAAAAAATTACTGAAGAATAACCTATACTGATCCAATTACCGGTAAAGTTTATTAATTTAAGATTCATAAACATGGAGTCAGGAGGTCGAGGCAAACAAACAATTTTTTGTCAAGGTGGCCTAACCTTTACAAATCATATTTACCGTTTCTTGGTCACTGTACAATTCAATTCAAATCATTTTAAAACTATTTGTTTTATACAATATATTGTTTATAATTTTGTACATAATTATGTTATTAACTGCAACGAGAAATTATTAGTAAAAACTGTGTAGATTGATATGTATCTCTTGAAAGCAAATCATATACATGTATTTAAGATGCAACGATTTTTTTTTCTTCATTTTAACTTAATTTCAGTATGAATACATACATGTATCGAAGAAAGTCAATACACATATACGGATAAAAGAGCTATTATTGTAACTTCTTGTACGAAATTAAAACAAAAAGAACAGAATCCATCATTTTAAAGATAAAAACGTAAATCTAAGCACAAAAGGAGGGGAAAATATTTCGTCACTCGGGGCTTTAACGCGGGTCGCCTGGGCACATGTCCAGGAGCTCTAGCGAATGAGACGGACAAGGTGATTCCTATATACCCTCCAAACGTCATTTGCGGGGGGGGGGGGATAATTTACTATTCACAGAACAAACAATAACTCAATTAATTGTTGTTCTCATTTTGATTTCTCATGAAAAAAGCAAGGTTACTGGGCATCTTTAACCTTGAACAACGAAATCTTCTATCAGAAATAAAACTATATGATATAGAAACTAAAGTTTGGGCGTGGCATTCTACTTTAATTAAATTTTGGTACAACAGCGGTATGTCGTCATTTATTATTCTAGTGATATGGCTTCAATCCAAGTTTGTAATTTGTTAAAAAAATCAAATACATGGGCCACCTACATGCGTGTATTTTACTTAACCTCAGGCACGTAGCATCGTTTTTGAAAGTTGGGGGGCCAGACTCATCCAAAAAATCTTGACAAGCAAAAAAAAAAGAAAAAAAAAAGAAAAAAAAAGAAATTATGACTTTATCACTTTCCCAAAATCTTCAAAATCCTAATCCGGGGGGGGGGGGGGGGGGGGGGGGGGGGGGGGGGGTCTGGCGAAGTATATAACTTCAATTTCAATTCTAATTTCTGGCGAAGTATATAACTTCAATTTCAATTCTAATTTCCTGATTTTCGTATTAATTTTTTACATGCTCCCAAAAAAGTTGGGGGGCCAACTCCATGTTTATTACATTTTTTATATGTAAATTTAAAAAAAAATGATTGCTGCGAGAAAAAGTGGGGGGGGGGGGGGGGCAGGCCCCCCTGGCCCCCCTGATGCTACGTGCCTGAACCTGGCAATGAGTTTTGAGGTAGTATTTTTCTAGCTATATTAATAAATAAATTGAAACAAAAATATATTGCAAGGGGATTTCTATGAATATCAATACTTAGCTTTATCCCGAGGGGAAAATGTAAAACTTTGATAGGAGTAGCGAGAAATAAATTAAAATATTCTTGTATGCGTTCACTATACTAGGATTTATTAAATCTACACCATTTGAAAAAATGTACGGAGCATGTCGTTTAGTTACAAAATCAAACAGGATGTATAAATTACATGCTTTCGTAATAACAAGAAAAACAACATTATACATCAGATGTTCTAGGCGATTAAAAAACGTTATTTAGATTGCATAACTATAGTATCAAAAAGGCTCTAAACGAACATTAAACATGTTCCTATATCTAAAGGAGAAATATGACCGTCCATACTACGTTACCAATTTACGCAATCATGTTTACAAAATTAAAAGCTGTTGACCAATATAGAATTACAACACGTGATGTCTCAAAAAAAAACACCAATGTGCACATATGCTGCACATCTGCATGTTTTTTTCACCAAATCGTGAATAATTTATCTATTGAAGATTTTCAAAATGGCATATAAACCAGTTCGTTTGCTGACTAGTTTGATTATTCCGCAATTCTACAACGTTCTACGTACTCGTGGCTCATACACACTTGGAAAATTCAAAGGTAAGAAATTTAAGATAATTAATACCTGATCATCAACATCAAAACTACTTGTGCGAAGATTCAAAACTGAAAAGGACCGAACTAACTTATAGCTTAATAAGTAAATTCTACATATATCAAAATACTGAAGTACTAACGGGAGTTGATTTTATTGATTATTATTTATTTTAAAATCAACGATATGTAATTACGCTTGGCATGTAGTTTCTTAGCTGTATTTAATTAAGTACGCACATTTTCTTTTTAACATAAATTATCGGGCTTTTGTAATTAAGTAAATATTATATTTCGGTATATAATTAACGCCATTAAAGTCTACGATGCATTATCCAGTTTGCAAGAGCTACTGCATATAAAAGTTGATTAAAATCAACTCCCACAAATAAAAAAAAATGGTTAAATGCAGAATGTTAAAATTGCGTGAATAAAAGGCTTAGGGTTTTACAGTAAAGTTGAACAAATCAAGATCGGTTACACGCGAGTTGTTTATTATGGTGGCATATTTCTGCCCCCCCCCCCCCACCCACACCCACATGCAAGATTAATTATGTTAACATGCAAGATAATTATGTCGACATGCAAGATAATTATGTCGACATGCAAGTTACAAATCTTTTAAGAGTACCTGATTTTTATATCGATAAAATCACATACTTAAGGTCGTATCTGACATCATAGATGCAATATATTTAGATCTATGATAACATGCGACTTATTAATGTTGACATGCGACTTATTTATGTGAATATGTAAGTTAATTATGTTAACATGCAAGATATATATGTCAACATGCGAGACAACTATATTAACATGCAAGAAATGTACGTCAACATGCGAGATAATTATGTTGACATGCGACTAATTTATGTCAACATGAGAGTTAAGTATGTTAACATGCAGGATATTATGTCAACATGCGAGAAAATTATGTATACATGCAAGTTATTTATAACAACATGCGATATAACTTGCATGAATAAATAAGTCGCATGTCGACATAAATATGCTGCATGTCTACATAATAATATCGCATGTCAACATAAATAAGTCATATGTTGTCAAAATTATGTTGCATCTTGCATCTATGATGTCAGAGTCCGGCATTAGTAAGTCATTTTACTCATATAAAAATCAGATCCACTTAAAAGTTAAAGTTTTTAACTTGCATGTTAACATAATTATTTTGCCTTTAGACATAATTATCTTGATTGTAGGGGCAGAAATATGCCACCATAGTTCATCTTTGGTCAAGGTGCAATTTAGTTATGGATTTATTTGACATATTTCAGATGAAGATTGTCCTTTTGCTTGCTTGTTTTATTCTACTCAACGTTTGAAATGAGGCGAACGCGGTAAAGAAATTTACATTTTCATAATAATATGATCGATTAAAGCATAATCTAAAATAGGTCCCTATACAGTAAAATATTGAGTGAAAACTGAAGAACAGTGCATGTTAATGCTTCAGAACGTGTACACATACACAGTTTAGAACATCAAATTTCTTCTTAACTTCACTTGGTCCGCTCTGATCATGATGCAAAATCATTAACAAATTGTCTTTACAATAAGTATGCGGTTTTCCAACAACGGTTATTTCATATCACAAATGCAGTGTGCATGTACTAAACTAAACTATCAATGATGATGTCACTTGAGTAGAGATCCGCTATTTATACATTATAGGGTCTATAAACATTCATTTTAAGGGATCTGAATTTGCGTGATCTTTATAAAAAGTAAAACTGAATTTCATTGAACAACGAAACACTGAATAACTGTCATGCAGTTCTAGTATGCAAATTTAAGCACTTGTTTAATGCAATTCAATCTAAGAGGTTAGTGCATGTTCTTCGATTGTTATTCAATTACTATACTTTGTTCAAAGTTTCTGATTCTATCACTTTTGATGCCCCCGTACATTTTCTTCACCAAGGATGCACATTTTAAAATGAAATTTAGTATACAGGTTTAGCATGATAATATCTAGCTAGGTCAAGTTCGAGTTTTGGTACGATCAAGCAATTTTCGACAGAGTTATGCCCCTTGGACGTAGAAAAATTCCAATTATTTGCAGCTTACGTTTATTTTCTTCGCAGATGTTTCCAAGGGAGGGGGGCATAAGTGTTTAACAAACATCTCTTGTTTGTTTAATATTTCGATATTCATAAATACTTCTGTGCCCAGCCTACGTTTATTACCTAAAATGAAACTGTTTTAAAACGCCCCTCTACCGCTTCCGATTTCAATACACAACCAAAAATAGAAAGTCTACGGGGGTTCGGCAATGCTATAGCTATTCACTGAGAAATATTTGTTACGGAAGTAAAAATGTTCATCTAACAGTTATACATGTATATCTAAATCATATAACAACGTTTCCATAGGTTACGTACTTAGGAATTGCAAGAGGCCTGGAAACTAGCATGAACCTGAAAATTAGCACCAATTTTTTTCACGAAATGTTCGCACATTTTCTGCAATATCTTTTAATGTATGAATATTTTGTTAAGATATGTAAGGCAAAAGTTGTTTACAATTACAATGACGTTCATTTGATATCAACAAAAAGGGTCTCTTTAATAAGGGTCCAAGAGGGCTTAAAGGTGTGTGTATCATAACTCTTTACTGAGCATTAATTTGTTATTAATAAAAGAAGCAATTTTTTTCCTTGTACAGTGTTTTATCTAAACAGTACCATAATTATATCACTATATATATGAATATATGTTACTTAACTAGGGGTTTCAAGTAGCCAAAAGTCCAAAATTTTGATCATAAATATCTGAATATTTTGACAAGAATAAAAATTCCGAAAGCTCAGAATAATGTTCTTAACAGCATGCTACCAAACACTTTTGGTTTATGCCCCCTATAAGAAGTTAAAGGGTCGGCCCCTTGTACACTTTCATTCAGATTTCTCTAGAACGGTGAACAATTATTCCTGAACATTTGTCAAACAAAATATCCTAATACTTACAAGATCTTTCATTTGATGTCAGCAAAAAGGAACTAGCCAATACAATTAGTGGCCATGAGGGCTCTAAATTCTTTTTTTTACGACTCTTTACTGAGCAATAACTTGTTATCAATTATAGAAAAAACTTTTTTCTTGTACAGCTCTATACCTACACAGTATCATACTTATATGCTACGTAATTATATGGGTTTCAAGGGGCTAGATGTCAAAATCTTTGATCATTAATATCCCAGAAAAGGAGAAATATTTTGGAAACCAATGTAGAACAAATTGCTCAGAATATCGTTCTAAACGATACCCAGCTAAACATGTTCGGTTCATTGCCCCGGTAAGGGGTAAAGAAGTCTGCCCCTTATACACCTTTGTTGAGATATCTTTAGAACGGTTTGATAACACTTCCTAAACAGTTATTTAGCGGACACTACATTGCAGAGATATATAGGGAATCATTATTTGAGTATTATGAGGTGATAATTTCCGTCGGGGCGTGATCAAATCCAATAAAGCCAGAAGGGCTTTATGATAGATTTGATCACGCCCCGACCGAAATTATCACCTCATAATATTCAAAGAATGATTCCTTATTACTTATATTTATATAATTTTAAGCCATCATACGATTAAATATTTAGATATAAATAAGCAAACACCCGCTGGCGCCTCAATTTGGCGTCATTTGTATTATGGGTTATATAGTACAAAATTGATACGTAGTGTTATCACAGGCAAAGACACTGGAAAATGTAAATATAGATGTTTAAAAAACGATTTTTTTCAGGAAATTTTGATTCCCGTGGTCTTGGTTAAAGCAAAATGAGCTCTAATTTTCATGCTGAAATCTTTTTTAAGGAAAATGTTATTTTCTACTAAAAAGACAAAAAATATCATGGTTTTTTTTAAATTTCTGTTGGCCTTATTTTTGTGGGAAAATCCGATTAGAAACCTTGATTGAAGCAAGGTTGAATTATTGTCGTCCTGTACAAAAATTGAAATTGCTATATATTCCTTAGAAGAGATACTTTCTTCTGGCAAAATTTATGATTTTTTCAATTTTATTTTATCGTAAAAGTTTATGTTAGATGCAGACTTAGCATACTACATGTAACATGTTTTTGCAGCAAAATAAAATTCTAAAAAATACAGCTCATATTGCTTTAAGGAAATAGTAAAGAATTCAAACTAAAGTTTACTCGTACAAGAAACAATTCCAATATTTGTTCAGTCGTACTTGAATTTATTCCGATATTTTTTTTTCGTTAACTCGTTTTTGAAACTTTTTGTTATTGATTCGTATTTAGAATAATTCGTATCTTGTTAAGTCATACTAAGAATCATTCGGACTTTTTTTTCTTTTGTTCGTCTTATAGCTATTCATTTCAGAACCCTGCTTTCATCAGAAACTACGTATACCAAGTTTTACTTGTTTACATTAAAGGAAGACCCACTCTTTGCGTTGTAACGAGCCTTGCTTTAGTTAATAAAATAACCTATGATTGATTTCAAATTAAAATAATTTTATATACTCATCAAAACAGGCATTTAGAAAAAAAATACTATGGAATCATCATTGTTCATGGGTGATCAATGTCCATGGCTTTCGTGGGTAACTCTTGCCCACGAATTTACATCCCCGTATAAAAAGTATTTGTTTAATTTTTTACCAACGAAATTACATCACAACGAACTATGAACATTTTGGCTACCCACGAACATTGGCCCCCAAGAATAAAAATTATTCCACGATATTTGAAAAACTTTAATGCGAACAATAGTGTTTTCAGCATACAAGTATATGTATAATATATATGCATGTTATTTAGCTTTACAATATATACAGAAAAAATGTATGATGCTATTTTCTACTCAGCATTTTAGGTATGGAAGGGGCGATGTAAATTGGTCACGACTAGGAGAACATCATACCATTAAAAGGAAAATAACTGATGTAAATATCATTGATCGTTCAAAACTTATCAAATTCATTTCAAATTTCATTGCTCATCAGTTGTTTTGTAGTACTTGAACTAATATTAGTATCATATTTTGAGGCTATTATATCGACATTTTGTGTTATTCGCATACGAAAACTATCTACCAAATCAAGGATATATATGTATTATTATGCTTTAACTTTGAAGATATCTTTAAAATATGAATGTAATGTCAGAACAAAAATATCACGAATGCCTTAATATTAAACACAAATATTTTGCCAATAATGGAACAACATCAAAATAATACAACGAAGAAAATTAGCCTGTGTATTCATCTTATATTAGAACCAAACGCCTAAAGTTATAATAATAAACGTTTAAATATACACATTCATTTAGTCGATACTGTACAGCTGTGGACTTGAAAGTAATATGAATCGTCCAGGTTGGCGAAAAAAAGATCAAATTTACTCATAAGTTGTCAGTTTTTGGCAGTTATTACTAACAGATAAAGCAAACCTAGAGTTTCACCTCTTTTGCCATCGAATAATATAAAATAATTTATTCCTTACAAGTGCCGTAATAATCCATTACATCAATACCTTATCGCGATTTAATTGCTTAAGCAATAGAGATTCAGAATTGAAAGAGTATGCCCGCTAGTTTATATAACATAATTTGTCACATATAAGTCACACATGTAACATGTCTGTTATACACGTAAACAATATCATAACACCATATATACTTGATACCCTTAAAATTAATTTTTAAAATTTGAATAGTTTAATGCAATACCATTTAATTTTTTTTGCATTCCATACAAAATCAATGCATATCTTTATGGTTAAAAAACAGATGGCCTAACTCTTTGATTTAAAATATGCAACAACATACTGTCAACACGTGTGATTAAATTAAAGGGAAAGGAAACTAACTATGTTGTACAATAAATCAAATAATTATCATTTACTTTAATTCTAAATCGTATTTATTCCCATTAAAAACCCCGGATTAATGAATAAATAAAGAAAATCGATCGCATAATTTAAATCTCCCGCCACTATGCGAGCTGCCATCTAACTTTGATATATGACGCCACGTCATCTTTTCCAGTTTGGTTTGTCAATATAGTATTATGCATCAGTATTAGTATAAGTATTGCATCAGTGTTAGCAAATCATGACGTTTGCTCTAAATTACAAGTTCTTGAAAATTTAAAACAATATCGATTTGAGACCTTTTTTTATATCTTTGACTTTCCATTAAATTACAAACTAACGTCAACTACATTTACAAACTAACAGAGCGTGTTCGTTGAAATCTTAAAGCGGAGGTTAGCATGGGTTGGTGTCGGTGGAATCTCCTCGTAATTGTGGAAATTGTCAACATATGCCAAGTATCGTAGAAAATGTCTGCCGTCGTTATTTTGACACGGTAACTCCGACTTTAGAGAATGAATTTTAAACATCACCCAGTTGAGAGAATAAATCGCCAGGATACTTCTGCACTATTGAGAGGGCTGTAGAGAAGATGATAGATTTCAAAACAGTTCATAACGGAATAAAAAAGACGAATCATCTGAAAGATGAAAGTCAAACACAATAAGACTTGATTTCTATTTACAATATTTTTATATGATAAAAAACAAACAAATATACACAATATATACACATCATGAACGATAAAATCTGAAGTTCTGTGTTGTCCAAAGTCTACAGCACGGGTAAATTGAATGGGCCATCCTAAGGAAACAGACTGGAAATGAGTATGACCGACATGGTGTGAGACAGTGACGGACAGGTATCATCATAGTAACAGACTGCCAGAAACTGGACCTTATTAAATTATACAATAAACATATTTTGAGTTACCTGATCAATATACCTTACATAAACATACGCTAAGTCCTATCGACGAAAATATATCTTTATTGCAACAACAGCACGCCATACAACAGCACGAAACCACAGCGAATACGAACACTGCATAACGTTAAGAGTATCACGCTACTTAACGTAGCTCGCGGGTTTGCTGACGTCACAATAGGAATCGACGTAAAGAATTGACCATCATAGTAAACTCATAATTTTATTTTAAAATGACAAATGAGATATTTAGAAGTATAAAAGAAAATATTTTAAAAAGCTTATATGCGGTTTATGACTGTTTATATAAAGATTTATAATATCAAGTGCTGAAAATTTAAAGATGTCACATACATTGTCACATTTTGTTCTATAAAGATAAAGAATGAGTGTGCGTTAGAGCTCTTCCATTTAAAGTCATGTTTTAAAATAGAATGTATGCATTAACTTCGCTTTTTTTTTTTACAATTATAACTTCCGTAATCTGTACTACCGATTAAATTCTTAAATTTCTTTTGGCTTGAGATAACTGTTTTATTTGATTACTTACTTATAATGTCAGTAGTTGCCTGGCATTTTATTTTTGCATTGATTGACTCAGAGTTTCATTAAAACAAAAATAGCAATTTTCTGTATCTTTACAGCCTTACACTAATTGCATTTTTAAATAACATTCACAATAATGTCTAATAAGCATTAACATGTTCTAAAATGTGTTAAACAGCTAGTCTTGTCAATAAATGCATTTCAATTTTTGTGTTCTAAGAAGTAAGGAAATGATGACGTCAGGCTAACGTCGTAATGAAAATATAAGGTTTTGAGAAACTTTTAAATCTTTAAAGTTTTTTTGCCAAAAATTGGCCGAGAACACATACTGATATTTTTTTATGAATTGATTCATAATTATCTCCTCTGTTTTTGTGCGGAGTATGATTAATTTCGTCTGAATCGTTCAAAAGTTTGGAGCATAGTTTTGTAATGCGTTTCTCGGTTAAAATGTGCATTTTACTATATATTTCATTGAAATGGAGTTGCTTGATTTTATCAATGACACTGTATTTGAAACACGATAACATTATTACCGCGCAGACGAATCTTAAATAAATTTTAGAAATAAAACTATAAAACCTATGGATCACGTGGACAAATTTTCAAGGTAGGTTTTCTCACAAGCAGGTAAACCCGCGAGCTACCTTAAAGAGACAGTATAGCTGAAAACAAACATATGTGAATAATTTCACATTTACCTATTGTATCGTTAGGAAATCGGAAATAACGTTGATTGTAATAGTTGAAATGCATAAAAATCCCTTTCATATACCTTAATAACGTAATTATGAGCTTCCGGAAATTTAAAAGTCGTACAAACGGGAATAATCTTATATCGTTTATTTGTACCACGTGGATTTTGATTGACAGGAATTGACACGTGCTGAGAACTAAAGATCTTCGTCCGACTACGGTCATCATGGTATACGAGGTAAAAGGGACTCTCTAAATGGAACACATAATCACTTTCGCGATAACTTATTATTGGAAAACTTGGTTTACCAATTTCGGTTCATTTAAAATGAACAGACATAAAAATGTCTAATAACCCCTTGGAATCTCACTTACGAAAATTAATTTAGGTTGTAGCAACTCTTATGATAAACACGCAAAATACATGCTTACAAAATAACAATTGTGATTATCTTAAAAACTTTGTACAATTATTACCTGAGAGAAGTAGAAAAGACATATCAACAAACATGTCCAGGAGAATCCTTTGCGAGCCCTGCATGTGTTTTGTTTACAGTAAATACGCATTAATAATAGTATAGAAGGCTGAACCCCGGAACACGTTGCGATGTAAATATGTATGGTTTATATGTAATTATTATTTTTAATGAAATAATTCGATTTATTTCAAGAAGAAATTTGTAATTTTCTGAAAGTTTATGCATTCATGAGTAATACAAAAATACCGAAACCGATCGGAAAAAAATTTCTAGTCGGTTTTTTTATAAGATGCGCCGTACTGTCTCTTTAACAAAGAATAAACACGTCTACACGATAACAGTAAAACTTAATGAGAAAGGGTTACTCGAACCTTAGCTGCCCATACCTGTCAGGAAGAAATCGTGGCCACAGTCTGCCAGGTCTGCAATGCGGCATTTTAAATCAGATAATTAAACAATAGAATATATATAACTGCCAGATTATAAAAATAAAAGCAAATCGAAAGGAGACTTTACATTTTCTTATTCATGAAATGTTTTCGTTGTTTCTAGTTAAGTACATTTTTTAGGTGTAAGATATTAGAGATTCTTAATCAAACATAAGTAAAATCACGAAAAGTAAATCTTGCAGGTTTTTAAATTTTTTGTCTTATTTCAAATTTTCTCGATTTGATGCAAACGGTTGAATCGCAGAATTACAATTGTAAGTACTCGCGTGATATAGGGATTCTACAGTACTGAGTGTTATGTGGTTAACTCTGCACTCAAATTCTGCCCGTAGCAAACGACACACACAGAAAAAATTCGAGATTAGGGTACATAGTTTTGGTGGTTCTTCAATTATTGGAAAGATGTGGTTAAAGTTCCTTTGAACGTTTCTTGTGAAGTTCCGTATTTGATGACTAATATATAAACGAGTTTATTGAAGACTCAAAGCCGATATATCATATAGCTCAACACAATGCTTACTGTAAACCAACTTTTATTCACGTGCAAGAAATTTTCACGAACCTTGTCGTTGCGAATGTTTCTTGCCGCGAACAAGTATGTTTCCTATAGTTGTGATAACAAAAAGTGTTTGGATAGATTAAGTCGTCGCGAACTAGTTAACCCTCAGTAAATAGCAAAATAAAGTTCTAAATAAAGGTTGGTTTACAGTATGACATTGTATTTACAGGGAAATATTCGCCCCCCATTTTATTCTTGTCCTCCTTGTCAGCAGGCGAACAAACACACTGTATTCTGCTTCCTATCAACCGTAGGGTAATAACACTGATAAACCATTGGTTTTCTGAAAATCCCACAGCTTTATTTTTTGGTTTTTTTTAAATGGTGCACTCCCAAAGCTATTTACCTTGACAGTGCTTATCGATTAAATATGTTGTAGGTTCTTTTTTTTTAAATCTTAACGTTACACGGAAAAAAGGTGAAGGCCAAATGAAATTGTTAGCGATTTTACTGCCATTTTCCTTTCTCTTTATCAATATGTAAAAAAATGTTTTATGTACTCTAAACCATGTAGAGAGAGTATTTTCACATCAAATAGAGGCAACTGGTTAATGGCCTTTATGAGAAGAAGATAAAAGCTAAAATGATTTTCTAATTGTCATCCCATATGATGAAAGCTAGAATAGAATTTCATTTAAATTACTAATTCACTTATAATTACTGCATTGTTTTATTAGTATAATGTTATAAGTTTTTAAATATCTATTTGATTACTATTCAATTACTTGCAAGTAAGTCGTTTATACTGGTCTAGTATTCAGTGTACCAATTTATTTCTGTAAACAATGAAGTTTTACTAGTTTAACAGATATCCTAGGGATATTTGATTCTCAATGTACATTTCATATTTGTTAAACTCTCCTTAATAGAACCGGACCATGGAACATTTTATGCTGTATGCTTTTAGGGAAAATTTAATTCACGACAAATAACTCTCATATTTGCATTCAATGCAAACGAAATCAGAGTAAACTTTCTGTCACATTTCTTTTTCAACTTTAGGGAAATTCAATTCACGACAAATAACTCTCATATTTGCATTCAATGCAAACGAAACCAGAGTAAACTTTCTAGTTAACCCTCAGTAAATCGCAAAATAAAGTTCTAAATAAAGGTTGGTTTACAGTATGACATTGTATTTACAGGGAAATATTCGTCCCCCATTTTATTCTTGTCCTCCTTGTCAGCAGGCGAACAAACACACTGTATTCTGCTTCCTATCAACCGTAGGGTAATAACACTGATAAACCATTGGTTTTCTGAAAATCCCACAGCTTTGTTTTTTGTTTTTTTTTAAATGGTGCACTCCCAAAGCTATTTACCTTGTCAGTGCTTATCGATTAAATATGTTGTAGGTTCTTTTTTTTTAAATCTTAACTTTACACGGAAAAAAGGTGAAGGCCAAATGAAATTGTTAGCGATTTTACTGCGATTTTCCTTTCTCTTTATCAATATGTAAAAAAATGTTTTATGTACTCTGAACCACATAGAGAGAGGATTTTCACATCAAATAGAGGCAACTGGTTAATGGCCTTTATGAGAAGAAGATAAAAGCTAAAATGATTTTCAAATCGTCATCTCATATGATGAAAGCTAGAATAAAATTTCATTTAAATTACTAATTCACTTATAATTACTGCATTGTTTTATTAGTATAATGTAATAAGTTTTTAAATATCTATTTGATTACTATTCAATTACTTGCAAGTAAGTCGTTTATACTGGTCTAGTATTCAGTGTACCAATTTATTTCTGTAAACAATGAAGTTGTACTAATTTAACAGATATCCTAGGGATATTTGATTCTCAATGTACATTTCATATTTGTTAAACTCTCCTTAATAGAACCAGACCATGGAACATTTTATGCTGTATGCTTTTAGGGAAAATTTAATTCACGACAAATAACTCTCATATTTGCATTCAATGCAAACGAAATCAGAGTAAACTTTCTGTCACATTTCTTTTTCAACTTTAGGGAAATTCAATTCACGACAAATAACTCTCATATTTGCATTCAATGCAAACGAAACCAGAGTAAACTTTCTGTCATATTTCTCTTTTTACTTTATATTTGCTTTGAATCACTCTCTTTGTCGATCATGACAACTGTTTTGTTCTTTATCTATAACCATGTCACGTGAGCTTATACACGTAGCT
Organism: Magallana gigas; assembly: GCF_963853765.1. Taxonomy (NCBI): domain Eukaryota; kingdom Metazoa; phylum Mollusca; class Bivalvia; order Ostreida; family Ostreidae; genus Magallana; species Magallana gigas. Next base: position 50,427,657 of record NC_088856.1, on the reverse strand, counting down.
AGGGACACTTGTGTGGATAACCGCCATGTCTGGTTGGTATTTTTGTATGATTGAATATTTAATCTGTAAAATATGTCTGGTTGGTATTTTTGTATGATTGAATATTTAATCTGTAAAATATTTCTTTGCACAATTTAATATGCTCATGTTTATAAATTGTTTATCCCTATTAAGTTTATTAAAATGTTTCTTCGATAAATTCTACTGAGGTAAATGCAGGAACTATGTTCCATAAAAAACCAAGGCTATATACGAATATTCTTTGATTTTTGAAATCGTAGTTGATATACAGAATAACTGTGAGAATTTTGGTCTCACTTCATTGTATATGTACAGTATAGGTTTTATATCAATATCTTTTATGAACACACTCCCATTCTGTGAGACATGCATACATTTTAACATGTACAAATTTTTATATCCTTGAAGTTTATGTTTGCTAAATCTAAGCATAAAAAACAAAACAAATATCGAAATTAAAGAGAAGTTAATAAAAATTCCTAAATAGCGGTTAATTGATATAACGTTTAAAATAGTGAACATACATCCCAAGATTATTTGATACAGCAAGGTTTGACGCGCCATACATCTGTATTGTATACATCGATTGGTTATCAATTATACTCTTTCAGATCATCTATGTGTTAAACAGCAGAAAAGAGATTGATTAAAAAAAGGGAAAAATGTCAAAATTCTTGTTATCAGCATACTAGCTACCTGTATTTTGGCCAAAAGTTACCGAATTCTTAAAAGTTGCCTGTCACCAAAAATGTCGGGGTCAAACGTTTTATTGTTCTACCTGATATAGGGCGCCTATATCTATACTACTATATTAAAAAATAGACTTGAATTTTTGGTCTTTAATACCGAGAAATCGGAAGAATACTGTCTTTTGTTTTATATATTTTAAACATCATTGGTACTTGAAGATTACCAATTTTTTTTTTTTCTCAGTTAAGCTTCGTTAATTAATAATCATCGAAAATTCCTCGAAAAATCCCGGAAATCACCTGGATTTTTTTTTGATTTTACAATCTTGAGCTTGCGCAATACATTCACGCTAACGGGATCTTTTGTTTATGTTTCCACAATATCACATCTGTATGAATAAACTCAGAAATGATAATACAAATACGGGTAAATTTCCATTTGACTTTTGATATATATTCTGTTCATATTTATTAATGATTTCTTATGAGAGCAAGTATAAAATAACAAATATACATTTCAAATACTTACTTTTGGTCTCGTGATGACAAAAAATATTTGATTACATGCAAAAAAGTTGCATTATATTTGTTAGGAGAGTGAAGATAGAATATGTTTTATCGTAAAAATGAATAATGTCCTACAGATCCAGTTTGACAAAGAAAATACGAGTACGTTCGTGAAAAGGTGTTGGATTCTTCCATTCTATGAATTAAAATTTTTAGTTGAAAGGTATTTGCAGTCTCAAAAAGGTTTGTTGTGATGGATTTGACTGTTTTTTTCAAGGCCACTTCATTAACTTTCTCCAAAGTCGTCCCGGAGCGATTCTGCAATTTTCTGCTACATTACGGGTATAAGGGAGGCATTCTAACTGTGGTGAGGGCCTTTCCAGAGACACAGTTAGATTATTCAAACTAAGGAAAGTGTAGTGAAATTAATAGCATTATTGTAGGCTTATAGCTTTGTTATGTAAATGTCAATAATAGGGTGTGTCGATGTACCTATTTCCTAAATGTTCGATATGGAATGTCAACCCTTGCACGCACGGGTCAAAGTCTAGTAGTAACCTAATGTAAACCAAGCATGCCGACACATGTTCTTTGTGGGAATTGCGTACTAGATAACAGTTCATCTACTTAACAAAACTATTAACAAGTGTATATTGACAACGTTCATGATACCAAAGGGACGGGAGTGTCGTTTTGTAGTGGGATAGTGTTAAAAAATGTCTTAACTTCGTGCTAACATGCAAATAAGTGCATTCCTTTGTCTCTCAATATGACAATGTGTTTCCATTAAACAAGTAATAAACACATGCATGTAAATAGAGGTTTAGGTAATAGTAATTTCCTTGGCTAAATATGCATTGTATTTCAACAAAAAGAAATCATCTTTTGTTATATTTCTACTTTGAAAATATACTGAGAATCATTATAAGATATAAGAATTGACTTCTTCCGAACTTCCAGTTCATACCAAAACTGATATATCTTAATAAATCATTGAAATCTGGAATATAATCTATATCATTTTAGTCTCAAGTCTTGACCATTGACAATATGTTTGACACTCATCAGCAAATGTATTCTATGTTTATAAATGAAAACAATACTGCTGTGCTATACAGACTTTAAGTCAATTTAACTAAGCATTTTTAATACAACTAGACTCTGACCCGTGCTTGCACGGGTTGACATTGCATATGATATCGGACATTTACCAAATAGATACATCGACACACCGCATTGTTAACATTTACATAACCAAGCCTACAATAATGCTATTAATTTCACTACACTCTGTTTAGTTAGAATAATCTAACAGTATCTCGGGACAGGTCTTCATCACAGTTAAAATGTCTCCCATATACCCGTAATGTAACAGAAATTTTAAAATAGCTCCGATATGATTTTAGAGAAAGTTAATGAAGTTGCATTAAAAATAACAGTCAAATTATTCATAACAAACCATTTTGAGGCTGTAAACACCTTTCATCTAAAAATTTAATTCATATTAAAGAAGAATTTAACACTTTTTTCCAACGTTTTTTACACACCATGTTGACATTCAGAACTTCCGGGATATTTCATTTTGAAATGCACTAAGTTAGAGTTATCTCCCGTACTTTCTGGTATAGCAAATTTTAAATGAAAATTTACACGTATTTGTATCATCGTTTCTGAGTTTATCCATGCAAATGTGATATTGTGGAAACATAAACTAAAGAGCCTCCCGTGATTAAGCATGAATGTAATGCGCCTGCGCAAGATAGTAAAATTCAAAAATCCCAGATGGTTTCCGGATTTTTTGAAATAATTTTCGTTGATCCTTAATGAGTGAAGCTTGATAGAGAAAAAATAAAAACAAATTGGTAATCTTCAAGTACCAATGATGTTTAAAATATATAAAATAAAACGCTTTCGATTTCTCGGTATTAAAGCCCAAAATTCGAGTCTATTATTTTAATGTAGTAGTATAGATAGATTGTGATTAAGTTCAATGCCTTAAGCTTTCTGCTGAAATTAAAAAGCATCTCGGTTAACTGCAGAACGATGCGAATATCGGATAGTCAAAGCAGGTAAATGTGTCGGAAATATTTATAAATAGCACTTAATACAAGCAATCACATTCACCTGATTTTAATTACCGGTAGTCTCATGGTTCACAAATTCAATAAATTTGCTTTGATAACACTAAATATTTAAAGGTCTCTATAATAGATAGCTTTGATTACCGGGGGTCTACAGGTCCTGAGTTGTAGTTATATTTGCTAGTCAGTGGACATTACCGCCACAAACAGCATACACGTAAATATATTTCAATAGAACAGCAAATTCAAAATCATATACCGGGTATAATTAATTATCTAAACTTAAAACATAATTCGGAAACCAGAGATATACTGGCTATAAAAGATTTTCCTCTATAGCGACATATATCGAGAACTAAAAAAAAAACCCATTGTTAGATGTGATTGACGACTAAACATAGATTTAAGAACTGGAACGAAACACACCCAAGTTATCGATAGGAAAAGTTTGCGAGTAACAACATACTCGTCCAATTTGACAACATTACTCAAATGTAGTTTCTTTGATGATGTGGTCATTGCATTATCTTACTGTTTCTTAAACCGTGTTATCCAATTTTACCAAATAAAATCTGTTTTGAAAGCAGTGTATATTTTTACAATTCTGTTAATAAATACAGAGTAAAGTTTAAATTAGTAGTTGCTCTACGTACTACCTATACTCATTGAGTTTTAAAGCAAAAAGGGAAACAGAAATGTTAAGAGTATGATTAGCATTTATCTTTTGTTGACCGTGAATCCGGATTTTGAGCAAAACAGTGACTCACATACGTTTTATGCCAGTAATATATTTTTCACATTTTCTCTTTTTCTAGATTACAAAAAGAAGCATTTGACCACGGCCCAAGATGCCGTGCGTTGTCATGTTTGTGAGAACCCTCTCCAGGTTTTCCAAGAGCGCTGTAAAGTATGTTTCAAACATTTTTGCAAAGCCTGTTTTTCAAAACATCTGTCCGATAATTCCAAAACACATAACTGTTCCAAACATTCCTCAAACATTATTGAAAACCATTGTGAACAATGTGACTCTCCCATCTGTGCAATATGTGCTTCTTCCAAGCAACACAGAGGCCATACAATAATTTCAATTTTGGAAAACTATGTAAAAAAGAAAAAGGTCATTGAAAAAGAATTAACAGAGTTGGAGAAATCACTTTATCCTAAATATCAAGAGATTGCAGCTAATATTCTTGTTCAGAAGGCTAATTTGAACGAAAATTCAAAACAAGTGTTAAAAGCAATCGACAAACATGGAGAAGATTTACATAGAAAAATAGACAGCATTATCAAAAAACTGAAAGCAGATCTTGATGAAATGAACTCCAAACACCTCGCTGTCCTAAAAAAACAGGAAGATGACATCAAGAGAAGAATTTTGGAAATCAATCAAAGCATTAAAAATTTAAAGAAAATTGAATCCAGAGAGTTCAAACTTATCTCTTCTTTCAAATCCGGAAATGCTAAATTTAGAGAAATCCCGTTTGATCAAAATGTCTCTTTACCAATGTTTATTTAGGATAAACAAAAAGCAGTTAAACAGCCTGTTTGGTTCCTTATCAGATCATACTAAAAAATATGCAGGTGCTCAGTCTCTTAGACAAGTCAGTCTGCAGAAAGACGATCCTCGGGTCATTGCAGAAATAAGGACGGAATATAATGACGCTAACGAATTGCGCAGCATTTCTTGTCGGGATGATGGGGACGTCTGGACGTGTGGAAGTGACAACATCATGAGGCTCTATAATCTCCAGGGAGAAATGATGAAGTCAACACAAACAACGTCGGGGGAAATGCCATTCGCCATTGTAATAACAAGAAGTGGACATCTTGCTTATACAGATAAAAATGACAGGACTGTGAACATAGTGAAGAAAACTCGAATAGAAACCGCTATCAGACTTCGTGGTTGGAGGCCTCTTGATTTATGTAGTACATCTTCTGATGGCCTCCTTGTAATCATGGAAAGCGATGATTATACGCAAACGAAAATTGCGCGTTACTGCGGCTCCACAGAGACACAAATAATTCAATTCGACGACAAAGGTGAACCTCTCTATTCACCTAGCGGGTTCTCCAAAAAAATCAGTGAGAACATAAACCTAGATATCTGTGTGTCAGACTATAAAGCCCGTGCAGTAGTGGTGGTCAATCAGGCCGGGAAACTCCGGTTTACCTACACTGGTCCTTCCTATACAACTGCTAAAGGACCGTTCAATCCAAAAGGCATCACTACAGACAGCAAGGGTTGGATTTTGACAGCTGACCCAAACAACAGCTGCATCCACATCCTGGATCAGGACGGACAGTTCCTCCGCTACATTAACAACTGTGATTTGCAAGATCCAAGTAGTTTATCTGTGGACTCTAGAGACAATCTTTTTGTAGCTCAGTGTAGCACGGGTACAGTGAAGAAAATCCAATATCGTTTTTGAATATATGAATATTCTGTGTATCCACTTATGATTTTTTTATATGACTATATGTTAAATAAATATTTGTATGTTAGTTATAGGTTTATTAATGCATGCTCGTTTCTGAAGCCCCTTTTACAATTGGCGCTCAAGCAGAAACTCAAAATATTCGTGAGACCGAAAATATTAGATATAGGTCGTAAACAGTTACCAAACAAACGTACACGAAAAAGTACTCGTGCGAAACTCGCACGATTTAGAGCGACCGTTGTGCGATGTCAACGCATTGAATCTTGCGATATATCTTGCGTTGTAGGATAATGCGATATGATCGCACAAATGACCAAATGATCCGACGATTGAACAAGCGACAATGCGATACATGTAGGATGTACGAGTAAGAGGGGGTATACAAACCACCCATTTTGACGTTTGTTAGTAGGTATATTTGAATGAAAGAAAAAATACCGCCCAAGAAGACGACAAAAACAACAGCCAAAATCAAGGTCAATTGATTGTGGCCTCAAACAGATATGCTTATACGGTATATACTGTATTAGGGAATAATTCGCCCCATTTTAATTTTCGCCTATTTCGCTCTTTTTGTCAGTAAGCGGATTAAGACTTAGCGAATCCCAATGTCTCATATATTTTTTTTCTTTTTTACCACAACAGTGTTGGGGCGAATTTAAGACAAGCCAAAACCGCACGTAGAAGAAAAAAAAATTACGAGGCGAAAATAAACCTGTATCCAGTATAAACTAGTGGGAACACATGAAAACTGAAACAGTCTCGTGGACGCACAACAAACGCATAAACAGCTGCAATTCATCTTACGATCTTTGAAAATCGCTCTTGCGAATACACAAAACGTTCGTACTTATGATCGTACGTTGCATTGCAAAAATTTGGATCGGATTCGGTCGCATCTGAATTGTGCCCACTATTTTGAGGAGACTTGATGCGACCACAAAAAGGTATGCAACAAATGCGAGAGCTTGTGTAGCGTATGCGATTGCTTGTGCGAAGCCAAAAAATCCTTATCGCAAAGTGCTGTAAAGTGTTCGTGCGCCAATAGTGAAGGGGGCTTTAGAATTAGATTAAATGAGATAACTTCCAATTTTTGTGTCTTAACATCCTTAGTGTCAACTTGGAAGAGGAGGAATGACAGACTATTTATTATGTAACTTGATGACGCAACTGTAAAGGAAGATGTAAAAGTAACTGGAATTAATATCAGCCCCGTAGAGCAATATAGTTTATTGAAAAAAGTGTTTAACAAGTTTTGCCTTTCTTTGTATTTCTAGGATGTTTGCATGATTTTGTTAATTTTTTGATGACGTTGATATTCTTTTTATTTACTACTTAACAAGTAGATAGCGAAGTAGTTAGCGCTTACTGCTCTCTGAACTTAACAAATCAGAGGTTTAATGTTGACTTTATATGAAAAGCAACTTTAACTTTTCCAAACTTTGATTTATAGATTTAAAGCATTGATTGAATATAGTTTTAATTGAAATACTATTTATGTTATCAATCGAAGTTATATTTTAATCTAGTTTAATACGTTAAAATGTTTATAAAATTTGAACTGTCCAACAATACGAAATGAACTTCTCAACTTGTGCGATGTGTTTTGTTTTTACTTTTGTATTAAAACTATTAATATAGTATCACTTTAGTTTAGTTTCTGAAGATTGGTTAACTAAAGTAGTAGGCCCCTACATGTATTTTGTTTTTGTTCATGTGACAGTCAAAGAGCCCTGTCCTTACAAACCATATTTAATGTTTTCATGCAAGTTATAACTAAAAAAATTTATTGGGCATGAATGAAAACCAATACTAGTATAAGTTGCAAGTGAAAGCATTGATCAGTTAGCATAATTTTATAGTTTCTTCAATAGAGCATTCAGGAATAAAGTCGTTCGATATAGACGAAAATATTGATAATCATTTTCAATATCGATATATATCCTTCACTTTTACAGCATACAGCACTACATGTATTAAAGAAAATGATTTCTTTGTTAAAGACAGGAATTCGTACATGCATTTTTCCTCATTATAACGTGTTTTTTTTCGCTACAAAAACGATCTGCGCTATAAAGCCTAATTTCTTCAAAGCGTTTATTTGGGCTCTGCTGTGATAGTGCATGCAAAATTGTAGTTATTGATACGCTGCCTTTTTCAGATTTTCAAGGTAAATACAAGGAATGCGAATGATTTTACAGATCCTTTAATCAACATTCAATATTTAAGACGTGTTAAGTGTTTAATACTGTTAGTTACGGAAGACTAAGCGTTGATTTGGTACATCTATATTAAAAAATATAAATTCATTTATAACGATGCATTCCACACACGAAGAGTCTTTTAATTTGCTGCAGATGAATATATTAGTGGAATGTAGTTATTCATCATTTTTTTTTTACAACAGACTACATTGCGACCTTATCTTTAATGGTGCAGGCACATACATTTTACATTTACATGTATTCACAAAAATGACACCGAATTTACTTGTGTGTCGATCTTTCATTTTTATTGATAGAAATGGCAACCCCATTCCATTTGTGTACCACAGCCGCCATTTTCATTAGTAAAAATTAAGGTCAATTTTATTAAGTAATAAATTATTTGATTTTTTAGAGGGGGTGAATAATTTGCTGTGTATTGATTTTCATTTTGCATTACTAGTTATTTGAACAAAAATATCACTCAAACTGAATGGCTCATCTTTTGGCTGGATATTGCAAAGAACAATACAAAAACAATTCTATTTGATGTATTTAATGACTTTCAACTTCGCTGTATGGTATTCGACAACATACAAGTTTCCCTCGGAGTGCAAACTAATACCCACAGGTTTCTCCAGAAATCCTCGACCAATCAAACACAACAAGTGACCTCTGTCGTTAAGGAGATGAACCAAGTTGCTATCGGCGTCCGATACCAGGATTCTGCAACTTCTGTCAGTTAAAATGCTTCGTGGATCGAAATACGGACATTTGCGCGTGGGGACATTTCCAAAGTAACGCCAACGGAACCGACCTGAATGGGTGGTTGACACGACTGCTTTGGCGTTACGGTCTGATACACACACATCCTGATTACTGTTCACGGTGATGTACACATCAAAATCGCCGGAAACGTAGAGTGGACACCCTCCGTCGTCATACTGAATCTCTTGCGTGGGTGAAGTGTGAACATAACGAACGACCTTCACCTGTTGAGATTTTTGTTTTGACGAGTCGTTCCGATTGTCCATACACAGTAAAACTTCTCCAGAATCTGTCGCACATAACCCAAGTGGATTCCATCCCTGAAGTTTCAGAAAGGGTTCGAATTTCCCCTTTTTCATTATGTTAACACTTCTGTCTCCGTAATCAGTGTAAAGTAGTTCTCCCTTGGAAGTAATAGACAGATCGAACGGAGCTTGCTTTGATCGAGTGGACACTTTTTCAATCATATTGCCATGAACATCAACCTTAGCTACAGTTTCCACATCTCCACTTATCCACACGTTCTGGTCTTGAATGCACTGTACACTCCAGCACTTCTCGAACTTTGTTTCCACTTTGCGTAGAACAACTGGTTTGTCTAGTAGTGTGTCCCTTTTTGAAGGGGGCTCTGTTGACGTCACATTGATGACGAAATCTCGAGACTTTTTCAGAACGGATGCTTTAAGAGCACCGAATCGCTCGGGAAGTTGTTCCTTCTCTACATCACTGTTCTTGAACACTGGTGCAATGATACTTGTTATTGTGGGAATCCTTGAAAATTCCTCACTCTTTGCTTTGAATTTATTGATTTCAGAAATATCGTTTTCGTTCAATATTTTTTTATTGTAGTCAATCAGCGATTGAATTTCCGCTATCAGACTGGATATGAGTTTTCGCTGCTCCCGGAGATTGGAAAAGTCTTCCTTTTCCATCGTTTCCACTCTCTCCAAACATTTCTTCACGGCGCTCTCCACTGCCTTGTGCCAAATCTCGCCGTTTGTGACGATTTGTTTTTTGACATTCTCGTAACCACTGGTCAACTTTAAAACGTTCGTCTGAATCTGAGTCTCTATCTTTTTATACTCTGGTTGAATGAGAGACTCCATGCGTGACGTGTCAGAGGTCACGAGGTCCCGCATGGATTGAAAATTTTCTAAAACGTTTTCTGCATCGTGACTCAAGTGTGTTTCGCTTGCGCATTTGTGACATATTGGAATCGCACATGGGCGGCAGAAAAAGTATAGTTTATTTCCTGTGTGCTCTAAACAGTTTTGGAATGAGTTTTCATTTTCTTTAACACTGACGCTTGTAACTATGCTTTTCTTTCTGGATTTTCTCGAGGCCATATTGCTTCTAGATGAATCGCTTCCTTTGGTATCCTATACTCCAAAACAAAGCCATGTATTGATATAAGGAATAAGGAATCATTCTTTGAGTATTATGAGGTTATAATTTTGGTCGGGGTGTGATCAAATCCAATAAAGCCCGAAGGGCTTTATGATAGATTTGATCACGCCCCGACCGAAATTATTACCTCATAATATTTAAAGAGTGGTTCATAATTACTTATATTTATATAGTTTTAAACCATCGTACGATTAAATATTTAAATATAAATAAGCAAACCCTGCTGGCGCCTCACTTTGGCTAAAATATGAGTTATATAGTACAAAATCGATACGTAGTGTTATCACAGGCAAAGACACTGAAGAATGTAAATATATAGATTTACACTTAAATTAAATACATTATAATCATACGTCAAACATTGTTGTTGAAACTAGTTTAGTGGTGAAGAATATTATAAACGTGTGGTGGTATAGACTTTGTTTCTACTTTTGTTGAATTTGTGTTTAAATAAGCCCGAAACAATCATGTGAGAAAACAAAGAGAAAAAAGACAATTATAGATGAAAACTTTTGTTGCCTTTTAAACCAGAAATCGTAAAGACATGCCGGAAACAACTGAAAGTTAAGAGGAGAGAGGGAAAGAGAGAGATGGACTAACTGAAAGGATATAAGAGAGAGAGAGAGAGAGAGAGAGAGAGAGAGAGAGAGAGAGAGAGATTTTAAGAAAATGTAAATTAAAGCATCAGTTGCGAATTACAATACCCCCCCCCCCCCCGATTTTTTACAAAGGTATTTTATTTTTTATTTTTTTGCTTGTCAAGAATTTCTGATAAGTCTAGCCCCCCCCCCCCCTTTCAATTTGCTTCCGACGCCACTGCATGGATACTAACACATACAATCATTCATAAATTATTCACAATAAAAATAGAAATACAAAATAGGCACACAGAGAGAGAGAGAGAGAGAGAGAGAGAGAGAGAGAGAGAGAGAGAGAGAGAGAGAAAGAGAGAGAGAGAGAGAGAGAAAATATCTTGATAAAACAGATACAATCAGAAAGATAGAAAGAAAGAAAGATACAGAGAGTAAGAATCAGAGAGAGAGAGAGAGAATTAAGGAGAGAGAGAGAGAGTACACACCATTTTACAGCAGAGTACAGTACCCACTGACAGTGAAGTTGTAAACCGTTAGCTGGCTTACCTATTCCAGGTGTCACCAGGCCAAGATTTGCCTTGGGTTAACCCTCCGTCTCCAAGATCCCTCCCGAGCAATGACCCTCGTCACTTGCGAAATATCGAACAGTTTCATTTCACAAATCCTCCTGATATAACTTAATTGAAGGAATGGTAGATTAAGTCTGATTTACAGGATTTAGGCATTGTTATTGTCAGAGTGGGTTTGGGTTTACCTGTTAAGGGAAGCGGATTACCCTCAGGAATTCGTAAGGTGGAACGTCATTTTAAATGTCATTCAATACACGGGCCATATCGTGGTCTAAAAGAGAAAGCTTATTTGTCTTTAAATACACTCTACAAATTGTTTGACGGCAGAATACTCCGAGAGTGATAACATTGTTGTGTTTCCCTTTAAATTATTTGAAGTACTGTGATATTCAAATCAAAATTCTCTTCAGATTCATTGCACCAATTCATGAGAGAATGAGCAAGATAGCTTTAGAATGTCCCATTAAAAATGTGCATAAAGAGCATGCAGTTATTTTAACTAAATCAATGAATAATCAAAACAAATAAAAGTTTGTAATTCTAAGCTCTATCAATTTTTATATAGGCCCTGTTGCAACTGAGACAGGCATTTAGATACTTTGTCTGAATACTCGTATATTTAATGAGTATTTGGATAAAATTTATATAGATTTTATATATATATAGCTCCGGTCGGGACGGAGGTGGAGCTTCAACAAAATGAATTTCCCTGTGCTTTATATATATATGTATATCATTCACTATGGGCAGGTATATGTCAATTTGAGAGTTATTGCAATATTTGTGCTTATTATATACGTGTGTATCTATGCAATGTGTATCGTTCTGATCCTCTCAAATTGTCGTTTAACTGTATTCCACCTGAATCTCAAGCAACTGTGTAGTGCGCGGCCAGCGCGCTAGGATCCGTTCGTCATCGAAAGCACGGATTTTGTCTTTCCTAGATGGCCGAGTGGGTAGCGCGGTGGCCGCTCACTGCTAGGAGAATGGGTTCCAGAGGTCGTGAGTTTAAGCCTCGGTAGGGGCGGAAGATGGAGCTCCAACAAAAAGTGAATTTCTCTGTGCTTTATATATATATATATATATATATATATATATATATATATATATATATATATATATATATATATATATATATATATATATATATATATATATATATATATATATATATCTCATTCACTATGGGCAGGTATATGTCAATTTGAGAGTTACTGCAATGTGTGTGCTTAATATATATATATATATATAGGATTCTCGGACTATGTGAATGACAATATAAGATATATATAATCATGTGTATGTGTCTGTGTGTTACAGCTTCTCTGTCCTCCAAAAGATTCCAAAGGTGTATAATCGAAGAAATATTATTTACATGATGAATTTCTCTGATTGTACTTTGGAAGATTAAAACAAGTTTACTTTACAGTGAACTGTACATCCTACAAGTAGCTAAATTAATATGAATGAGATTCGGTATATATTTTTCACTGCTTTGTTTTCATTGTGTAAATGAAATTACGAAAAAGTTGACATGTTTCCTTGGTGACAGAATTGAGTGGCATCTGATTTGTTGGAAAAGTTTGAAGACATGCATAGACTTGCTGAGCAGGTACGAGTTATTGTCAGATGTATTGGTTATTCTGATTTACTCCTCAAAAGGTTGCTTCTTAAGAACCACCCCTATGCTTCAGTTTGTGAAACTAAGTATATGCAATCATCCTCAGTGTTGAAATCGTGACCCACAACTAATAACGGGGCCCCAAGAGAGTTGAAAGTTTAAAATAAAAATATATAGTAGAAATAAAACTACAATGCTACAATATGTGAAATTACTATGAAAGCATCTTCAGATAATCACTATTAATATTTCAATCTTTTTAAGGTAAAAAAAAGTTGGGGGCTGGCCCCTCTATGATGCTATGTACCTAATGGTTAGGTCTAACTTTGCAAAAAAAAAATTCAGGGGGGGGGGGGGGGTTGCTAGCCCCCCCCCCCCCCCGGTTCCGACGCAGGCCTATGAAAATAGTTCCGTTTTGTCATGATGCCCATCTTTTTCTCCAGTACATGCATAATTTAAAGGTCTAATTAACTAAATCATTTTCTGAAATGCAAAGCTCATTTGTCATCTTAAAGATCTACACAAATATGATAATTCCGGAAATTGTTGAATATTTCTGTCAATATTGAATTTGACCAGATACCAAATTTCAGATGCAAAAATGGAATCTTTCGGAAATGAAAAATGCAAGAAAATTCAATTTAATGTTGTGTAGAAATCAAATTTGTTGGATTGTTTTAATTATTGTGATTAACGAATAAATTATTTAAGACAACTTTAAAATCACGTAAACTGGTCAAAGAGCGATAACTCCAATATATCACACACACTTTACTACATGTATATATTGTATACGAGCATTTTTATTTTGTTTTGATTAAATAAAATACTTGTTTACGTCTTCTGTGAAAATCCGTACAAATATCAAAAAGGGACAATATTTCAAAACACAGTACCATCCCCTTCCCCTTAACTAATGAGTTTATAGCTTATTGCATGTAACTAATATGTGCTAAATTATGTCCAAATGTCTTCAATGATGAAAATAATAATATCTAATACTGAATCGTTGTTAAGCATCGTTGCAGCATTAACACCAAGAGGATGGGCAAAGAAGGTGGGTAAATTAAAGCCCATAAAAGTGAATATAAGAAACTGAAAAGTAAATAAAAGGCAGGTAGCAACGCAAGGGTAGGGCACACTTTTTTGCAAATCACAAAATATTGTACAAAATTGTCCCTCCACTTTTCTGTAACTGTGAGAAAATGTTTTGAAATCATACATCAAAAAGCATTATATAAATCTCTGTAATAAATTTTTCAACTGTAAATAATAACCTCTCCCCCCCCCCACTACCCCCGGTTATGAATTTTGATTTTTTTTTTACACTTGGAGGATTTTTGGGGGTATGGCTGCCCCCTATAACTTCGAAGCAATGCTACGTGCATAAAACTAACATTTTCATCAGATTTACGTTGTCAACTTTGTATTTTTTTTTCAAAACATCCTTTAAATAGCGTCTTATTAAACAGTTCAGCCGCTCACATACTCCGAAACCTTGAAAATAATCAGCAGCTTATTTTAAGTTTTGGTAAGAAATTGGAAGGGGGGGGGGGTATTTTCAAAACTGCCTTATATTCAATTCATGGCTTATTATCCAAACAAAATACAGGTAAAGACGAGAGCACAATCATGGCTTATTATAAAACCAATAAATTGTAATCAATCGATTGTTTGTTCTAGGATATCCAGCTATTATAAACTGTAATCTGTAAGAGTAAAATTTTGATACAAACATAAAGAAGTGCACTTGTTGATGCTTAAGAAGCCGAATATATCATGCTTTTAATTGTTTGATATTAAAAAATAAAACAACGTAATTCAACAAATGCTTGACGCGATGACTATTTTTCATTAGAATTTTTTGTTGTAACAAATCATTCAACCAAAAAGTTTCAGGAAAATAAACCCACGAGTCTTGTCGGTCACCTAAGTACTATTGCCATTGGATGAAGCTTTCATGTAGTCTCATGTGTGCATTTTATTTTAGCTTCATTTTGGGGTCTATTAACTCAATCATCGATTCGTAAAAAAGGAGAAGGGGAGGGGGACGAGAGTCGGATGAATATCCGAGTTACTAATGTGACCTAAAAAAATACATGTTCACTATGTTCATACCCCCCCCCCCCTCCAAAGAAAAACTATAGTAAACTGTCAACCAATGCTCAAAAGACGTCGATTGGACAAGACTCTTATTGACATAATCTACTGACCAATTGACCTTTTGAACTGGAAATGCTATAACAACGTTCAGCCTGTATACAGGGTTTGATGACAACATATCATCTACACACAACCTACACATGTGAGTAGATGGCACACTTCCTCGAAGGGACATAATCATTAATAAAGAAAATGGGGCATTGTACATCTCCGATGCAACAAACAACATTCATTTGTTTCACTTTCTAAGGAGAATTTTTAAATGTTACAGTTTTAACAATTTTTACCAGATCACGCAAACATTCAAATATTTTTCTCCATCCGTTTGAATCTGGAAGTCCATTTCAATACCGTAATATTTAAAATTATGGGGTCAAAGAAACTAACCTAAGCCAATTAACAAAGTTCTTTACAAATCGTTTATTAGACATAATAACACATTATTTAAGGTATACAATGTACAACTGCAGGGTTTATTACTAGTGAGTAAGAAACAAAAGTTACTCAATCTTCAGTGACTGAAATCTTAATGGACAAAGATCAAATAAACACCATTCTAATGTTCAACAAATGTTCAGTTTTTCTGCTTTGACAAAAGAAAATGTATGATTTATATAATTTCTATTCTTTAAAATGAAAAAAGATTGAAATTAACTCATAACTTAATATAAAGGAGAGCTAAAAAAAAGTTTTTCAAAGATATTTAATTCCACTTTTAGTGTCATTTTATCAACATTAAAATGTTTTGATTTCTTTGACAAATACCAAACAAGGTTTCTCTGATTGTATTCTTATAATGAACATAGTTTGTTTTGACATTAAATGTATAAACATTTAATTCATTGACAATACAATGACTACACTAAAACAGTTTGTTATTATGAAGTATAAACATGATAAACAAAACAATGATGCTAAATTTTGCTAATGCATGTTTTATATATCCACACAGTCAGTTGTTAACACACAATACATATATGAACAATGTTACACTGCTGTGTAATGTTCTAGACATATTGTATTTTCTTCACTTTACCTGTGTCATACTCAGCCACAAAGAGGTTGTGTCTGGTGTCCACACATAAACACCATGGATACTGTAAATCACAGTTGTCAATGTAGCAGAGGAACTGTCCGTCCTGATCCAGGATGTGGATATAGTGGTTGTCACGGTCTGCTGTTAGGATGCGACCCTGGCTGTCTGTTGTGATGCCGTATGGATAGAATGATCCCTTGGTAGTAAAGGGACAACCAGTGTAGGTAAACCGGAGTTTCCCGGCCTGATTGACCACCACTACTGCATGGGCGCCTAAGTCTGACACACAGATATCTAGGTTCCTGTTCTCACTGATGTATTTATTGTATAGACCAGATGAATAGAGAGGTTGTCCTTTGCCTTTGTACTGAATACTTTGTTTCTCTGTGGAGCCAGAGTAACACACAACTTTTGTTTGTTCACCATCATCACTGACCATGACAACCAGGAGGTCACCAGAGGAGGTACTACAGACACCAAGAGGTATCCACCCCCGTAGTCTGATCACTGTCTTTATCATTTTATTCTTCACTATGTTCACAGTTCTATCATAGTTATCAGTATAAACTAGATCCCCACGCCTTGTCACTGCTATGTCCCATGGATATTTCCCTGACTTGGTTTGGACTGACTTCACTAGTTTCCCACGGAGGTTGTAAAGTCTCATGATGTTGTCATTACCACACGTCCACACCTCCTCATCACTCAGACAGGACACACTGTATAATAGATTACACTCGGTCTTTATCTGTGTGATGATCTGTGGTACATCAATGAGCAATCTGTCCAGGGGAGAGGACTCGGCACCGGGAGATTCCATGGTGTAGCCATGTTCTTCTGTTTTGATAGAAGACACTGACAGAGAACCAAACTGTTGATAAAGCTGCTCTTTGTTGATCTTCTGAGGGGTAAAACTTGGTAAGGACATTGTGAATTGAGGAGGCAATCTTCTGAATTCATCATTCCTTGATTTGTAGGCAGAGACACGGCTGACATCATTGGAGTCCAGTAACGTCCTCAATTCAGTAATGGTCTGTGTGATTTCAGAAATGGTGTGTTTAATTTCATCTTCCTGTTTGTCTAAGACAGCCAGGTGTTTGGTGTCCATTTCCTCCATGTTAGATTTCATGTTTCTGATAATGGTGTTTATTTCTCTGTGCAAGTCTTCTCCATGTCTGTCGATTTCTGTTGTTAATTTCTGGGAGTTTTCAGTCAGAGCAGATTTCTGGTCTGTGATAATGGATGCAATCTCTTGATATTTAAGATAAATGGTTTTTTCTAGTTCCTGTAAATTTTTTTGAATGATTTCTTTCTTGTTGTCCATAACTTTAATTATTTCAATAAACTGATGGTCATTGTGTTCTTCAGAGAAAAGACATGCTGCACAAATAGGAATGCCACATTGCTCACAGTAATGTTCACATATTTTTGAGGGATGTTTTTGACACTTTGGAGTATATCTCCTCTTTTTAAATGGAAGCACTTTGTGTTCTTTGGATTGATCAGAGAGATGGTCCTTCTCACAGGCTTTACACAGATATTTGTTACAAATGACACAGTACATAGGGGGGCCCGGGTTCTCACAGAGATGACACCGTAACACATCCTGAAGGTTGTTCTCAGCATCCATGGTAATGGCACTTTTGTCATATATTCTAAAAAAAAAAAGCCCAACAAACTTAGTATGCATAAATATAATGTTTTTTTTCTCTGAAAAAGTTTTTATATTTTATATTACATGTAACGTACTTGTAGCTAAATTTGTTTCAATTTTTCAGAACATTTACAATACGCCTACTGGGCCCTGGTCACCCAAGTATATTGTAACCATCTAATAAATTATTAATGGTAATTCAACCATTTTACGATAACCCAGAATGAGGTGGGTGAAGAGGATAAGTTGCTTAACAAACCAGCAGGTTTATATAAGGGTTGGAAAAGTGGTTTAACTGGTATCTATATCTGAAGCGTTTTCTGTTTATAATAACAAGATTCATAAGGATTGGGGGGGGGGGGTGCTCTGCTTTGATTTACATTGTTTTATCAATAATAAATTATGAACATAAGAATATGATGAACATTTGGCATTGTTTCATAAATTGTTTTTCTTGCATAGTAAATCTAATCAAGAAGACTATGTCAATTCATTAAAAAGTACTGAAGGTATGAATCTTTAGAGAGAAGTTATGGAGATCACCTTTGGTGGAAAGAGTGGAAAGAAAGGGGGCTGATTCACACATTATCAATAGTAGTGTACATAGGCGTAGGAACCTGGGGGGGAGGCTTAGCCCCCCACTTTTTTTTGCAAAGTTAGACCTAACTATTAGGCACATTGCATCATACAGGGTTCAGCCCCCACCCCCACTTTTTCTCGCAGGAAAGAAAATATTGAGACCTATGTTGGAGCCATAGGTATACTAGCCCCCCCCCCCCTCCCTACAGGTTAGGAATTTTAAGATTTGGGGAAAAACAATTTTGGTAGGTAAGATTTCTTTTTTGGTTCCATAGGTAACCACCCACCCCCCCCCTGTCAAGAT
Organism: Magallana gigas; assembly: GCF_963853765.1. Lineage (NCBI taxonomy): Eukaryota > Metazoa > Mollusca > Bivalvia > Ostreida > Ostreidae > Magallana > Magallana gigas. Next base: position 50,409,020 of record NC_088856.1, on the reverse strand, counting down.
ATCTGAGGATTAGTCTAGCCCCCCCCCCCACTTTCAATTTGGTTCCGACGCCACTGTAGTATATGAACTTATAAAGGTTCCGGGCAGCTACGGTCTACCAAGGTTATTATTCATGTTACTTAATTATCGCTTATTTGTTTATGATTTGCACACATTAAATTCAAACTGGCGTGCAACAAATTCTCGCCAAGGATAATTTCTTGCCAGTGCATTGGTACGTCATTTTTTGTATATAATTTTCTGTGTAAATAAAATGACGTAAAAAAGCTCTGGCAAGAAATGGTCCTCGGCGAGAATTGTTCCCACACCAGTAGACTTTTGGGCAATCTCATTGGCCTCTTGCCCTCAAAATACGTTTTACCCTGGGGCTATAAAACCTCGTACACAGATGTATCTACATGTATGGTTGACTCACGACGACGGACAAAAACTAGATAACAACAGATCACCCACTGTTTCAGGTGACCTAAAATATCATGTGATTTTTGTGGAATAATTTTACAGCAATATTTGATTGACAGAGTTTTATACAATATTTTAAAGAAAAACAATAGAGTTTAATCACTGACATAAATGTCAATATATGTTGAATATATAGATCTACAAACAAGTGTAAAGTCAATATATGATACGAATTACAACAAACCTGCCGAGTCCAAAATGGCGACATTTCACATGTTTATTCTTCCTTGTACCGGTGTCCTGTAGCTACCTGTTTAAAACCATGTGACCTGTTTAGATAAAGCACAGAATGACATGTTTAGATGGTATATTTCGAAAGACCCCCACCCCCACTACTGTTTACTTGATTCAATACTACATCTATTAATTAGCCGTAAAAATATATGCCTCTCTGATATTACAATGTAACATTAACACTTTATAAAAAAAGGGGGGGGGAGCTAGTTAATTGATCATTGTTGACAGACTTAACCAACAACAAAGCCAATGCATTAAATGGAATATATTGGGAGAGAGAACAAATTAGCCTGTACCTGGCTGACTTATTATTTCCAGTTGTTCCACTTGCTTTTCCTGAATGTCGTCTGCGTGTTAAGTGACAGACCAGTCGAAATAGGTTTGCACCGCGTCAACTCTAGTCATGCAGGAAAAGTACAAAGGTGTATGGAACGCCAAATTAACATATATTCAAATATTGAATTGTACCTATCTTCAAATGAATTAAAGATAGGTATAATTGAATTGTACCTATCTCTAATTCAATTAATTTAAGAAGTATTTTATTTAAGTATATAAATACATTGAAATGGATTGAACATCAGGCACAATGCCTATTTACGTTCTCTCCTGTAGTCAAGGTATAATATGAGTAATTATATAATTTTATATAAGATATATATACATATATATTGCAATGGAATTTTGTATAATAGATTAATATTATAAATAGCATTGGAAGGAAGTACAGTGCAAAAAAATAAACAAAACAAATAGCTTATGATAGAAAAATGAAAATAAAAAAAATAGAAAAATAATGGTTAATTGCTAAGGTTGAAAAATAAAAAAGGTATATGTAGTGTAGGGGAAAAATGAGAAAGAAAAGAAAAAAACATGTAATAAAACAAAACAAAAAAAGTGTCATCATACACCATTAAATTTGTGTTTTGTTAATTTCATATTCTGTAGATCGGAATTAATCAAAATAATCATAGAAACCAAAGAAAATTGAAAATAATTTGAAATATGATCCATTTGATGTATAAATAAAATTTCAAATGTGATTCTTATAATTACAAAATTTTTACAATGCAAAGATCAGTTGAGTCAGCTTATATAATTATCTCAATTTATAATGAAAATAGACAAACCATGATATTTGTACCCTAATTAGGGGCATGAACTATAGGGGAATTTGCAACAATTCATTTTTCCATGTACAGAGTTATATGGAAGAATAAGAACTTTTAATTTACCTATTGATTGTGAATTAGATTTATTTGATAAAGCTGTTGTACCAGTTTTAAAGTATGCATGTGAAGTTTGGGGTTATAAAAATATTGAGATTATTGAACGTGTCCATTTAAAATATTTGAAACATATACTTAATCTGAAAAGTTGTACACCTAGTTACATGTTATATGGTGAAACTGGACGATTTCCTCTGCATGTATATAACCATTTTTACTAGAATGATTTCATTCAGGGCCAACATAATCAATAGCAGTGAAAACAAGTCAAGCAAATCACATATATGTATATACGTATTCTTTTTGATAAGGGACAAATATTTAATCCATGGCTATGCTCTTTAAAAGATTTTTTTGATAAATGCGGGCTTTCAAATGTACATGTATGGTGTGATCATTAATCCTACCAATGCAGACTGGAAGCAATACATCATATTTACGTAGATTATTGTCGAGAATTGGAGCGTTACTATTTAACTCTATATGTGAAACTGTACATAAAAGTTAATAATGACAGTCATGTAGTCTCGAACTTTTGAGAGAGAGAGAGAGAGAGAGAGAGAGCGAGACAGAGACAGAGACAGAGAGAGAGAGAGATGTAAAGTAGTTTGGGTCGGTAACAAAGTTTACAAGCGTTAATAATAAGTATATCGTAACTATTTTGACCGAAAAAAGGAGGAGCAAAGCAAATCCGTTTTCTAGATTAATGACTATTTGCATATTTACATTAACATTACATTTCGACAAAAGAAGGTGGAAATGGGGAACAGACTTAAAAATTTGTACCACCCTTTCCTCAGTCTAAATTTTAGATATAAAAAATATTATGCTCTGCATTCTCTGATTTAGAATAAGAGGGCAAAAGTGGGTTTTTTAATTTAATACCTTTAATAGCAACTAAACAAATCTTTATAATTAAAAAAAAGAAACGTTTTTATAATACAAAAGCAAAATTTTAAAAGAATTATTGTTTTTTACAGGCCAATGCTATACGTGGTACACGGGAGGCCTTATAACTTCGAATTCATAGTAAAGATATGCCTTTTTTAATCTCTGTATTATTTTCATACTCTCCAAAATTGCTTTTTCAAAAATGTAAGCTACTAGTTTTAGCTTTAGAAGTCTAAATTTGATTTTTAAGTGATTATTATCGCTAAATAAGAGGAACGGTTTAAAAATAAATACTTACATTCCACGTATATTTTGAAAGCTACTGCAGATATAGTTCCATAACACAGAAAGGGTACTAAAAGGTTTATTGACGAGTTTTAATTGTGACGTCACAAACGTTGAACGCTGATAGATACAACGTCACAAGCGAAAATCAACGATCACGCTTGTATTACTTATTAGGTTTGTTACTGACTGTTTAAAGAAATTTGTGGGGTCGGTAAAGTCCATAGAAGGCTCGGCTCCGCCTCGCCTTCTATGGACTTTACTGACCCCACAAATTGACTGTTTAAAGAAATGTGTGGGGTCGGTAAAGTCCATAGAAGGCGAGGCGGAGCCGAGCCTTCTATGGACTTTAATGACCCCACAAATTTCTTTAAACAGTCAGTAACAAACCTAATAAGTGTTTTGTTTTGTCGAGGACCTAAAGTTTGATATGTAAACAAACGTTTGTGTAGAAAATCAGTTCAAATAACGTTACGTCCGCCATGTTGCGCTATAAATTTTGACGCTTGCCTTTTAAAGAAATTTGTAAGGCAGCCACGTGACGCGTTTCATCCAATGACGTCGCGACATTCTAGTCCGAGGCAAAACAATGGCTGTTACAGTGGCTCTTCCGTTAATATAAACTTACCCATAGGATAGTACAGTAATTTTGAGGTATAATTCGCATTTGCGTACAAGGCAAGAATGTAACAAAATGTAAATATAAGCTTTAAATCCTTATTTTTTGAAAGATATAGTCTCATAACTGCAACGGTGTGTGCAAACAAATTTCATAACGCGCGTTATTCAATTTGTATGCACACACCGTTGCAGCTAAGAGACTATATCTTTAAAAAAATAAGGATTCAATACTTAAATATTTACATTCCAAATATTTTTTGCATGTTAAGTGTGTGAAAAGATACTGCAGTTATAAGACCGTAACACACGTGCACACAAGGTACTCAAAGGTTAAAATGACGAGTCTTATTATGACGTCACAAACGTTGAACGCTGTAAAACGCAACGTCACAAGCGAGAATCTAAGTTCACGCTTGCGGCTGTTACAGTGGTTCTTCCATTAAAATTTGAACTTACCCTTAGGATAAAACAGAATGACCTAAAAATCACATTTGCAGACAAGAAAAGAAGTTAAAAAAATGTAAATATAAGCATTAAATCATTATTTTTTTTAAAAAGATATAGTCTCATAACTGCAGCGGTGTGTGTATACACGACGTCAAATACGAAAAATACGACAATTTTCGGTAAAATTATCAAAAATGAAGATAAAATAGCAAAAAACTTAGCGAGAACAGTTACACATATAATTTTTTTTACATTAATTCATTTTAAATCACTTTTTTTACGCACAGAAACAGTTGATAAAGCGGTATATCGCACTTAATATACATTTTGGCCTGAAATATAGCCTTTTCTTGTAACATCAGACATTTTCAATATTATACAACATTTAATTTAAATATATTCAAAGAAACACAAATTACACAATCACCGTACTTTGAGAGTCTTAATTATCTTACACGACATCATTAAAATATTCAGGTTTTGTTAGGGATATATAGGAAAGTAGTTTTTATACGATAAAAAATTGGATATTTGACTATTAATTCTAAACCAAAGACATTCGATTAAAATCATGTTCTATAGGTATTGTAGTACACCTTAACATTGAATTGGTTTTGGTTTAACGTGGTCTTCATACTGAAAATTAGACAAATATTTCAATTAGTGTCTAATACAATCATGTATATAGCTATTTATATTGAAAATGCATCTGCTAAAAATGTTAGATGCGTGGCCTAGTGGTAACACGGAGATCTTTTTGATTTCGTGGTCGCTGGATCAAATCCACAAAGTAATAAGTAGCATTTTTTTTTCTCACTTAAATTGAAACATGAACAGAATAGAGAAGTTAAGTTACATGTATCAATTTTTCTGGTTTTTTTTTTTTAAATTATCTTGTTTAATTCAGTTTTAGTATGAGCACACCAATATATATATATATTTACATTCTACTGTGTTTTTCCATTAAATTCTGCGATCTTCAAATGCCTCTAAATGCAACAAGTAGTCAAAGGTCAAATCGACGAGTTTTATTATGACGTCACAAACGTTGAACGCTGTAAACTGCAACGTCATAAGCGAAAATCAAAGTTCACGCTTGTGGCTGTTACTGTGGCTCTTCCATTAATATTAACTTACCCTTAGGATAAGATAAGAATTTTAAGGTATGAATCACATTTGCAGACAAGGCAAGAAGTTAAAAAAAATGTAAATATAAGCATTAAATCATGATTTTTTGAAGTATACACTCTCATAACTGCAGCGGTGTGTGCATACAAATTTTCATAACGCGCTAACGCGCGTTACTCAATTTGTATGCACACACCGCTGCAGTTATGAGAGTGTATACTTCAAAAAATCATGATTCAATGCTATAATATATATATATATATATATATATATATATATATATATATATATATATATATATATATATATATATATATATATATATATATATATAGATTTCTTCATTAACACTATACATGTACCCTTTTACACTTAGATCCATTGCATTTTGCTTGAACTTATCACGGTTCAGAATATCAACTTCTGTTATTCATATAGTTTCTCGAATTTATGACAAATCAGTTGTTACAGACACCATTATAAGATCAGTACAGTGTATCCAGGTTTCGAAAATCATATTGTGACATCTAGATACCTGAAGCTCTTTTTAGTAACAGGTACTTTCCGTCCAAACACAGGAGTAGGCGAAATAATGGGAAAAGGCGCTATACCTCTTTGTCTAAATTGTTTAAAAGTTACTTTCAATTTTTCAAAATAACGCAATCTCAAAAAATGCTCATTTTCCTATATGTAATCATTAGAAATGCGTCAAAACAGCACCATCAGCAATACCAAGTTCAAGGCGGTCTTGCATAAAAATGGCGTAGGCAAATTTGATGAATATTTTATATATTGAACTGTAAATACTACAGAACGATTTGACAAATTTTCAGGGTATGTTTTCTCGTGAGATTTTTAATGGGGTAAACCCGAGACCCACACAAGAGTGATAAATAGCACGTTATTTATGTCTCTGATCCAATAAAGCCCGATATGTGCATAATTGAGAAATAAACAACGTTATTTAGTGAACATGGCGTTATGAATAGCAATTGCTCTGTTGGCATATTTCATGATGCGCGCTAGCACAAATGCTTGTGTATTCAAAGGTATATTAAATTAGGAATTTTATTACATGTATAATTATTTTATATTTCTTGATTCATAATCTAACAAATAGAGGGCAACTGGAACTTAGAATGATTTTAAATTAGATAAAAAGGTCTAAAGAAATAAAAAAAGATACTTGTACTAGAGAAAACTTCTGTTATTTATCACTAATGAAATATATTGTTCTTGGGTCTTCTGTTGGTTAATGTTCTTCTTTTTATGATAGGAATGCACACTACTGATGACCAGGATACCACCAGGATACCACACAGTTACCTGTACCAGTGAATCAGAAAGAAACAGCTGATGTTATGGCTTTTGATGTTTCAAACTATTATATTGACAATATGGTTAAAAACAATGTAGAACATGTCACAGAGACTGAGGTTCAAGCCATTAACAACCTCACCATGGGTCAATCATCCAACCCCAATTGGACAGAGATGAGGAAAGGACGGATTACGGCATCGAATTTCTATGCTGTCCATACAAAAGTGGAAAGTTATAAGAGAAACGCTGCACACTGTGACATAAAGCCTTTGCTCTCACGTATAATGGGATATAAACATGTTAATCCGAATGTGATGTCTTTAAAGTATGGACGAGAAATGGAACCCATTGCTAAAATTGAGTTTATGAAAATGTACAGAAAAAAACACAAAGATGTATCATTTGATGAATGTGGTATATTTTTAGATGTTGATCACCCCTATTTAGCAGCTTCCCCCGATTTATTGGTATCATGTTCTTGCTGTGGTGAGGGTTTAGTAGAATTTAAATGTCCTCTCATTCCAAAATGTTCTACATGTTTTTCTTTTTGCAAATGTAATTTGCCAAGTTGTTTACAAAACACTGAATCACTTCCATTGAAACACGGGGCATATTATGGTCAAATTCAGGGCCAGATTGAACTTACAAAGCGAAAATGGTGTACACTGTACATATATACATGCAATGGACCATTTTATGAAAATATTGTATTTGACCAGCATTTTTATTCAGAAATGTCATCCAACCTTGAATTTTTCTATCATTCATTTGTTTTACCAGAGATTCATTCTAGGTCTTTGCAACATCTTTTGACCCAAGAAAGTTTAAATGTTCATACACCAGAGCCAATGGAAATTGACAACAAGGTACATGTAGATGGGGAGACATATTTTTGTCCTGAATGTAATATGGTTGTTATGAATGAAGTGACAAAGCTTAAAGAGCGTAGCATATATTGTGATGTGTGCAAACTTTGGTATCATTTTCATTGTGTTGGAATAACTGACAAGTATGTCAAAAGTTTGACATCATGGCATTGTAAAAAATGCATTCAATCTTCTTCTTAAGCTTCTCTCAATAAATGATCTGAAGCAAATAAACCCGGTACTTATATATGTACATGTACATTTTATGTACATCATATATATTCTAATTGTTACCATTGATATTCATAGTATGTTCATTGTATGTACTATATTTCATTGCATGACTTGGAAAATAATAAATTGTTTACATTTTCTTTTCATTTTATTTCATATAATTTAATTTACATTCTCTTCGAATATTAAATGCATTTCATAATATGTTATAACAAAATGCCAAAACGAAATATACTGAAGAGTTATTAGTACCAGACAATATAGGGATAGACTACTCGGGCAAAAGCTATTGTAAGTTTTCTCAGTACTTTGGAAGAGGTGGATACATGTTACACACCCCACTAACTATTCTTACAATATCATCAAGGTGTTGGCACAATGTAAGGGGAATTTCAAACTTCAATATGCGAAAGTACTTCATTCTTCTAATAGCCTGCTCTACAAAAATCCTTCTATTAGCTATTTCTTTTGTTTTCCTAACATCATTAGCTGGCATTTGACTGACCCCATGTTTGCCTGGGGGGGTCAATAGAGTAGCATGAAGAAGGGTGAAATCTTGCAATAGATTACTAAAACCTTTGTCGGCCATAATACAATCAAAAGGCTCTATAAGATCCATAAACCCTGAGTGAAGTGTGATATGCTTATCACTGGTCCTCCCACCCCAGCATTCTGAAACAAAGTTTATCATACCTGATGGGTTTATGCTTAATAAAAATTTTGCAGTGTGATGATGTTTGTAATCGCTCCAACACTGGTTTTGGTACACTAAATTTTGGGGGTTTTCTATAAATACCTCCGAACAATCAATAATGTGCCTTACTTGTGAGTATTTGGTAGTTCTGAAAGAAGGGGGTAGGTTATGTCTGACTACATCTTTTTGAGCATTGAATACTAAACAGCTTAGATACCTTTTCAACAATTTCACCCATGTTGTGAAAATTCTTGACACATATGATAGAGATATCTGAAATCTGTCAGCAAGATCCTCATCTAAATAAATTCTAAAATTCATCTAAAAGACCAAGTCTGATTTTCATGAATGTAAGAAGCATTTCCTCCTTTGGATTTAATTTTCTACAAGCAGAGTTGGGGTCAATTACTTTGAAAAGTAATTAATTACTTTCAAATACATTGACAATTTTATCAATTACTTGCAATTACAATTACATTGATTTTTTTAAATGTAATTAATTACTCTCAATTACTTTGATAAATGTAATTAATTACATTTCAATTAATTTAGTTTTATTTTTTTAAATCTTGAGAACATATTCATATATTAACAGCATTAAGATATACAGGGCTTTATGCACAGTTATGTTTTTAAAGGTTGTATAGTTCGGTTGAGATCAGATTTCTTGAAAATTTCTAGAACAATTTTCTTTAACATTACCGGTAAATTCATTAAGTACCATTGAGTTCATTTTTGGTTATGAATAATATTTTCTCTATAGTGAATTAAATTTTATTCACATATTAAAACTATGTTTATTCAGAAGGTACAAATTTCGGCAGTACAGCATATCAGGATATAAATAATAATTGTTACAATTCACAAGAATGAGATATTCCCTTGGGTCTAAAATCAATGGGGGTTCTTGGGTATTAGAGGAGTTCACACCTCCACAAAATTAGATCTTTACCTATTGCCCTGGGCAGTGTGTCATGTTGTATAAACATATGAAACATTATGGGACATTTAATTATTGTAAAAACAATTTAAAGTCCATGCCAAACATGTATAAAATCTATTTATCATTATAAGACACCTTTTTAATATTTTAAACTTGGAAAAAGTAATTGAGATGTAATTGAAAAGTAATTGAAAATACACAATATTTTTTGAATGTATTTAAATACATTCAATTACTTGTAATTGAAGACAGACTCAATTACCAATTACTTTCAATTACTTTGAAAAATGTAATTAATTACACTCAATTACAAATACTTTTTTCAATTACCCCATCCCTGTCTACAAGCCCTATTTTTCTGAAATTTTTTATGTTTAAGAGTAGTGCAATGATAGGATGGGCCCTTCCAATATCTAACATTTTTAAGAGATGGTTGTATTGCATTGTAGACTGCATTAAAAGCAGACTTGGTAGGGATTCCTGTATAGAATTTTACTTTCCTATCATTGACCAACAAACTCAACATGTCAAGCGATTTGAGCTGATTTTGAACATTGACTGAAGTTTTCTTTTTAAGATCATTTAACTCTAAAGTGAGACTTCTTATTTGATCTTTAAACTTTCTTATCTCTTCTTCCTTGTACAAACATGTATCACAGTATTCCAAATAATCATGGTCAATCAAATGACTTTTAACATTGTTTGTCACATCAGAATCACTGTGACAGTCATTGGATGTAGATTTCCTTTTCTTAGTAGGAATTTCTAAACATCTGTCCTTTGGTGGCTGCCTCCCAACAACAACTCTGTCCATGTGTCCCATATGCAGTGTTGGGTAAGGATTCTTTGGGGTAGGTCCAAGATCCACAAAATGATTAGAACATATTCTGGAATCGTTATTTGGAAGCCAAAGTTCTCCACTTTGACTTTGGCGGTTTATGTTTCTAATCCAGATATTTCTGGCATATTTGTCTTGGGATTCTGTGGGAAATGTTAATAATTTGAAGGGAGGATCACATGTACATCTCCCAGTTCCAAAATTACAGGAATGTATTACACATAATTGTGATCTCCATTTTTTTAACTTGTTGTCACCATTGTAGCAACCATTGACACAACAATGTCTTCCCAGCATATTTGTCAACAAATTTTCACAAACAACAAACTGTTCAAAGAAAACTTCCACACCAAAAAAGAATAGTAAACTGAAAACTGTTATAATGGGTTTCTTACCACCATAAGCTCTAATACTCTGCAAACAAATGAGAATCAGTAATAACAGTCTAAATTCTTACCTTGATTAATATACTGTATTTTAAAGAACTGGGGTAATCTCTGATATTTTTTGTTAATTACGCCCCCTCCTTTTCACAGAAAAGACGGGCTTGCATTTCTGATTATAATCATAATTTAAATTGCGATAGTTTTTTTATTATATTATTATATATATTAGAAGATACATTGGTAATTTAATTCAGTATAAAAGCGTTTCGTGTGAGCTGTTAAAAATAGGTTGTTGATCTCGGATTATGTAATCAGATGGATACGGTATTTTGTCGACGGTTATGCGTAGAAATTATCATCTTCTACAGAATAATATCTGTCTTCCTCAATAGAAGATCCTTTCAGACAACATATTTTTGGACGTGGGGGGTTTCGGACTGTAAACAAAAGCACGTGGGTACGGACTCCAGGGTGGAAATATTGTTAGTTCGAACCTGACTCGGGGCGAGATTTTATATCGTTCTTTGAATAGATTTTCTTCAAAATATTTGTGTTATTGGTGCATTTATTGTAATTAAAGCCGTAAATAGGTATAAATTTAAACTTAAAATACATATTCAATTTCAATTTTCAATTTAATTTCTTTATTTACCAAGTAAGGGCCCTCAAGGGGCAACATGAAGATTGTACATACAACATCCAATGTACATAAAACATTCAATAAACATGTACAAGAGGTAAAGATTTGGATGATTGAACATTTAATTAGTATACTATAGGCTATATGTATGTTTCCATACATTCAATACAGTGTCTTCTATATATTTATGTTAAACACCATACATAAATATGTTAAAATACAAATGTACATACAAATTTGAAATAGTTTATCATATGATTGAAAAGTTAAAAACCAATATTTGACTAGGAAATACAAATTAAGGCAATGCCTTTTGTAAAAATTTACCAAGAGAGTTTAATAAATCTAATTCTTCACAGTACATATACTGGCGTGCGACCAGTTCTTGCCAAGTACCATTTCTCGCCAGTACATTGTGACTCCATTTATCAACACATAAAATTATAGACGAAAAATGACGTCACAATGTACTGGCGAGAAATGGTAGTCGGTGAGAACTGGTCGCACGCCAGTATACACCATATGAATTCACATGCACACTTGCCGACTAGATAAGCTGGGTTAGGTGTTTTACATGCAGTTTATGATCATGTAGGATTTGTTATAGGTTGTGAACTGTTAACAGATGAGAAGTCGGCATGGATTTGGACTACAAGACCATCCTTACAGAGGAGATAGCTTTGGAAGGACTCGATGGTGAATTTATTATTTAATTAAGTTCTGTATTTAAAAATGATTAAAAATTAGTTCATTTTCCAAGGCAGGGATTATCGTGTTACAGAAAAGTCTGAGGCAATTAAATTGTACTTGTAAATTGCAATAAGAATTTTATGGTTTTTGCCACAGAATATGTTAAGAAATAAGGTTAATTAGTCCTTAATATTGTTTCTCTTCAACCTAGCTTATATAACTCTGAAAATAAAAATTGATTAAATTTCAGGTATAACCTTACAAGCACTATGGGTGAGACTAGAAAACAGGCCCAACTTCAAAATGAGGCTGGACGAGGAAAGTCAGGAATTCCTCTGGAGGTGTATTCTCTCCATACCTGACCTGGAGTTTTACCGCCTGCCATCACCCAGAGGAGTCCTCAACCCAAAATTACCAATCGTCATAGACCCAGAATCTGGAGTAACTGTGGATTTCGTGAGTTGACATTTGTTTATTTTACCAAGTTAACGAAATAGGCCACCTTGTAAAAATGTTTCCCTTTTCCTTACCAATGAGGAAAATGTTCCGTGTTTAAAATATTTTCATTGATAATCTGAGCAAATGTTTTTTTGCATTCAGTTGTTTGCAGATAGATCTATTTTTTATGTATATTTTAGGCAACTTTGAAAAAAAAAATTACTGTAGAATAACCTATACTGACCCAATTACCGGTAAAGTTTCTTAATTTAAGATTCATAAACATACAGTGAGGAGGAGGCAAACAAACAATTTATTTTCAAGGTGGCCTAACCTTTACAAATCATATTTACCGTTACATGTACTTGGTCACTTTTCATGCATACAATTCAATTCAAATCATTTTAACACTATTTGTTTTATAAAATATATTGTTTATAATTTTGTACTGATGTTATTAACTGCAATGAGAAATAATTAACAAAAATTGAGTAGATTGATATGTATCTCTTGAAAGCAAATCATATAAATATGTGACAGGAAATATTTAGTATTCTGATCTTATCTTCACAAACGCTTTCTTGATTTCAATTCTGGTTTCTTGATATCATCTGCATTTGTAATCAGTTTTCCTTCTCAAATTAAACCCATTTTCATTACTAACAAGCATACATTGAATTTTTTTTTTAATTGGAAAATAGGATATGGGGGAGGAGTTGTACCCAATCAAAATCATCCAACAAGAGGGCCCTATCATTGGCTCCTGTTCCACCTATGACAGCAGGCAATGCATTACCATGGAGATCAAAGCAGACAATTGTGGAACTTGGCCTGCAGCCAAAGATGTGACCGAGAAGTAAGAAACACATTCCTTTTTTTTGCAAATTATACAAAATAAATGATATTTAACATGACTTTCAGGTATCTTTTTATTACCTGTAGAACCTAAATTGTTAGTGTGTGAACATGGGGATGGGTTGTCTCTCAATTCAATTTGCCTACAAAACAAGTGTCCAGAATTTTTTATCATACTTACAAGATATCCTGTAATTTTTGCAATAATCTTATTTTTGCTTTTTTTACAATCTCTTTGACATCACAAATTATTGAATACACAGAAATTATATTATCATACCAGTATATTATTTTCTATAAGAAACTTTTTAAATTGTTAAAATTTACGGACGCAAATTAAAAAGGGTAACATTAATTTCATTTTTATAAATTTTGTGACACTCAGACAAAAAAAAATGGATATATGGTATTATCACAGTGTTATTGTCTTTGACCAAGCACTGATAGTATTTTAATGTGACTCTAGGATAGCAATAACGATGTGACAGTTTGAACTAATTGGTCTCTGACCAGGTATGGGATGAGTCTGGTGATGGTGGCCTCCCAGGAGCAGAGGTTTACTGCCTTGTGTGGGGACGAGCTGGAACCCAACAGCCTGTACAGTCTGACACCGGTCAACTTCTGTATTCTGGAGCGAATCGGCAGGTTAGTAGAGTTAGCTCTGTCACTAAGAGAGAATCTACTAGTGGGTACAGGTAACAGTCTTCTATAGAGAGGCTGTACAGGTATGTACAGTTGTCAGGTTCTATACGTAGTGAACAGGTGTTTTAAAAATTTCCGTGAAATGTTAAGTTCTATTGTCATGATATACACGTTTTAACTATGGGGACAATAGCAACTATTTTCCCTTAAAACAACGGCCGTTTCCCTCAACATAATATATTTGTGAGAAGATTTTCTGCCAAAGGTCACTGATATTTAAGATTAGCCAACAGAATTGGTTTATGGTAGTTCACTTGAAGCTTTGATTAAAGCATGTACAATGACGTTACTCAGACACTGTGTAGAAGGTTAACAGTATGTTATTGTGTGTACCGCCAGGTCGCGTAGGGTCGGCGAGCTGTCCATCGGAGATTCCAGTATACAGGTGTTCAACATCCAACCCAAGTCCATGTTTTACCACACGCTCTGTCTGATCAAGCTGGGCTTAGTCAAAAAACAGGTAAAGACTTGTTCAATAAATCAACAGAGTCACATATAGAACAGCAAGTGAAAAACGTTAAGTGAAGTGTTCTTTAAATCAACAATTCTTGAATTTTTAATCCCATCTAATCAAGTTGGGACCATTCTTTATTTCATTGATTTTAAGCAAACCCCAAAAATAATAATTTAATGAGCACCAAACTCATTTTGTTTCTTATAGTTAAAAATGTTAGAATATTTAAAGCCAAATTTTAAAATCTGCAAGGGATGCTTCTGCGAAATTATGCTGAGTGATGATTATGACATCATACATGTAAATAGGACCATGGCCCATTAAAATATCTGGTGGCCGGCCAGATATTAATTCCTGGTGTCAAATTAGGAGTCTACAGTAATTTAGATGCACTTACATTAAAAATCTTCATGTACATTTTAAGAAGTCACATGTAACTTTTTTAGAGTCCTCTGTATGACTAATGAAATGAATTTTTTATGTGGTTGTTGTTGGTTTACTGGTGATATTTTCAGAGCATCACAGTGTATAACAAGAAGGGACAGAACTCGCTGCGGCGCTTGTTTCACCTAACCCGATTTTACCAGCAGTATCAGTCGAAATACAGCATCCTGACCAACATAGTGGCCACCTATCTAAACAAACAGCCAATGAAACGACAGGAAATCCACAAGATCAGAGAGCAATGCGTGAGTAAGGGGGTGTGGTCAAATCATGCTTTAGTTATATAATCAGTCAGAAGAGGAAATTCTGACACACTATTCCATGCTGTTCAGAATTTGTTCTACATTGTCTATCTACATTTCACTGTTCTATTGAGTACCTGAAATCAACATTTTAGTTTTGTGAAGGTAGTTACTGTAGCTTTCCCTATGAATAAAAACAAAATCATTAATTTCTCGAAGATGGAAAAGACTCAAAATTTATTATTCTACAAAGAGCCAAATCTAAACCTGTAAGATTTTCATTTTGCACAAACCATTTGGTATTTTTAGTGTAGATAAATTGAAATTTTTCAGATAATTATATAAAGCATTTAATATTTTTCAAATCCATGTAGTGTAAGGGTTTTGTGTAATTTTTTAAGGCATTTTGTGTGAATTCTTTACTGTGTACGAATTATCAGATAAGCATGTATGTTCTGTATACAACCATGTAAACCAATTCTATAGTCTTTTAATTGTTTGCTTAAACCTCTGACTATCAGCTTATTTATGAATTGCCTGGCAAGCAACTAAAACAATTAGGAATCATTATATATGTAGGGAATAGACCAGAAGAGCTTGTAAACTTAGTTATAGCCAATGAAATAAGAGAGTCGAAAATGACGTGTTAGAGTAGGTTTCTGAAAGTTCTGGGGGTCAGTTTCTAGCACACGCTCTAACCGAGCAAGTCAAGTTTATTTTAGAGTTTAATGTTTAGTAATAAACTAGGTTTGTGAGAATGAATCCGCCATTCATTTTTGTTTACCTCGCAATTAATGCTGCGGATACAGGTTTCCATAGTTTTTCTACACAAAATATTGTGAAATTTTTATCTATGGTTTTTCCTAGGCGGCGAGGGAAGCGTAGTTGTGTTGTGTTGATATAATGTACTAGTATTTTGTATTATTAATTACATGTGCCTGGTTACATTAATATTGCTCTGTTTACGGTGAAATAAAAATTCTAGCATCCCACCACAGTGCGCTAAAATGCATCATATTGTTTTGTTGTTTTATTTATTAAGTGAAGTAAAGTGTGAACTACATTGATGAAACTGATTCATACATTTTAAAGGGATACACATTTGATTGATATTTTGGCATTTTAATCTCTTTAAGCATTTTTTAAAAAAAAAATTACAGTAAGTTACCTTAAGTTTATGCATATAAATTTTTGAACAAATCTGTTTTTAGTGTTTGGTTCTTCAAGCCAGACTTCTTAATGTTTTCTTTTTTTCTATTATTTAGGAAATGTGAATTAAAAATGGTCCGTGTCATTGAAGTCCTGGAAGAGGAAGAAAGTGACGTGGAAGATGATGAGGACATCAAGATGGATGACACTGCCAGAGGTCATTGAATCAGATTCTCGTTTTTGTATCTCCATTTGATAGATTATTTCTTAATATATGACATGCATATACTATCCATTATCTCTAAAATGAAAACTTTTAAAGGGTTTGTTAAAATTTAATATATACCATTAGTCCAGTCAGTGAATATTTAATTTTCAATACCAAAATTGAAACCAAAATTGTATAAAGTTATTATTGCATATGGATACATGCATGTAAATCATTATAAATTTAAATCTGGTCGCAGATGACACTGTTTTCCCCCAACTGGTAGAGCCATCGTTTTTGCGGCAGGCCTATGCAGTGTTAGAGGCAGCGGGAACAGATGGTGTCTCTAACAGCAAGATGATGAGGAGGCTGACGATTGACGGGCTGGAGGTGCGGATGATCATCCGGACCATGGAACGCCGCGGCCTCATCACCTCACTGATGACAGAGGTCGGCAAACAGAAGAAAAAAGTGTGAGTTATCAAACAGGAAGTAATACAAAACAGGAAGTAGTCAAACAGGAAGTAGTTATCACATTAAGAGGAAGTATGAATTCAACAGAAAGTAGTGGTCAAACAAGATCTAATCAAGCAGGAAGTAATAATCAGAATTAAGTATCAAACAGGTATTGGTTATTATATGAGAAGTAGTAAGGCCTAAAAAAAAGTTGTGTGTTTAGGGTAACCAGGCCTAACCTAGAAAAATGCCCTGATCCTAACATTTTTAGATGTCTGTTTTTATCTGATTGTGAATTTTATATTATTTCTATTAAAATATCTGTTTTTAAATATGACACAAACAAACATTCTTAGGATTCATGCAGAAAAAAATATGATAAAATAAAAAAAAAATCCCTACCTACCTAGCCTAATTTTTTCATTAGTGTTACCCTAAACACACAACTTTTTTTTATAGGCCTAATCAAGATGTAATAATGAACGAAACATTTGTAATCATGTTTGATTTGTGTGCCCAAACATCACACCACCATTACATGTACTTTTGAGCAAAGACAACACAATCAGTGTATATTTCACTTGAAACCAGCTTCATTTTAACATGTTTTGATGTAAGAAATAGATAGTTACATAACTGAAAGTTTAAGGCCTTGTTAAAATGGTTCTAAATGTCACAAATTAGGAATTTTAGTGACACCAACTGAAGGAATGTAATGAAGCCCTTTTTCTGTAGGAGCGTGTCCAAGACGTACGTGGAGGGGAACAAGCTGATGAACCAGATCAACAAAGAGAAGGAGAAACTCAAACAGTCTCTACAGGACATCAACGACAAACAGAGGGCAACAGGTAACTCAAACAGTCTCCACAGGACATCAACGACAAACAGAGGACGGCAGGTAACTCAAACAGTCTCTACAGGACATCAACGACAAACAGAGGACATCAGGTAACTCAAACAGTCTCTACAGGACATCAACGACAAACAGAGGACTGCAGGTAACTCAAACAGTCTCTACAGGACATCAACGACAAACAGAGGACTGCAGGTAACTCAAACAGTCTCCACAGGACATCAACGACAAACAGAGGACGGCAGGTAACTCAAACAGTCTCTACAGGACATCAACGACAAACAGAGGACATCAGGTAACTCAAACAGTCTCTACAGGACATCAACGACAAACAGAGGACTGCAGGTAACTCAAACAGTCTCTACAGGACATCAACGACAAACAGAGGACTGCAGGTAACTCAAACAGTCTCTACAGGACATCAGGTAACTCAAACAGTCTCTACAGGACATCAACGACAAACAGAGGACTGCAGGTAACTCAAACAGTGTTTACAGGACATCAACTACAAACAGAGGACTGCAGGTAACTCAAACAGTCTCTACAGGACATCAGGTAACTCAAACAGTCTCTACAGGACATCAACGACCAACAGAGGACAGAAGGTAACTCAAACAGTCTCTACAGGACATCAACGACCAACAGAGGACTGCAGGTAACTCAAACAGTCTCTACAGGACATCAGGTAACTCAAACAGTCTCTACAGGACATCAACGACAAACAGAGGACAGAAGGTAACTCAAACAGTCTCTACAGGACATCAACGACAAACAGAGGACTGCAGGTAACTCAAACAGTCTCTACAGGACATCAACGACCAACAGAGGACGGCAGGTAACTCAAACAGTCTCTACAGGACATCAACGACAAACAGAGAACGGCAGGTAACTCAAACAGTCTCTACAGGACATCAACGACAAACAGAGGACGGCAGGTAACTCAAACAGTCTCTACAGGACATCAACGACAGCAGGTAACAAACAGGGATACACAACTTTGGCAAGTTCTTTTACTTTGTGGAGATTATTTGAATTATGATTTACTCCCCTAGTTTGGAAATCACGTTTATTTTGAATTCCCAAGGCCGAGTCAGTTTGTCTTGTTCAGTGAAGCATAGCTGTGTGTAATGACCTTTATGCACAGTCATTTGATTGAGGTCAGTCACATTTATCCCAATCGTACATATAAGCATTATATCCTTAATCAGAATTCTATTCATTATGAAATATCTTTAAATTTGTTTAACAGCAAGATATCATACAATCAATGGCAAATCATTCGGTTTTAAATCAATTTAAGGAATCAGAGTTTTCTAGAATAATGTAGAGGAAATTTAATATTTTCTGACAAGGGATGTATATATTTATTTATACAAGACAATATTGAAAATTACAAAATGAATCATATGAAAGAAAACTAACATTACTATTGAAATTTGTTCAACAATTAGGATGATCTTCTCTGCTCACATAAGCTCACATAACCTTAAATAAAGTATTTAAAATCATCAGTAATATTTCTTCTTCTTCTTCAAACATTGCAGCAGAAGCATCAAAGGCTTCCAATGATGTCAAAACTGAAAGTGACAAAACTGAAAGTAAGGCTAAGTCTGCTGGGAAGAAGAAAGGAGGGTCACCTAAGAAGAAAGAGAAAGTTAAAGCCATTGAGGAGGAAGTTAGTGGCATCGTCAATAATGTTGGGAGACACAACAGACACTTCAAAACCGATGGTGAGCGCATTGAGAAGTCTTAATATTGTCTTGTCAAGATGGAGTCATTTAATACATTGCCTCTCAGGTCTCTGCTTTGTAAATTAGCTGGACTTTGCAATTCGTGAAATGTTCTTCATGCACAGTTATTAAATCTGAATAGCCATATGGTTAACAGTTTATTGTCTACAGTACATACAATAGTTACAACATGCAATTATAATATTTGACCTGGCCTGATGAGTCAGATGGGTGAGGGTGTTTGGAAAACAAACAAAACATTTTACTGTTCTACCCTGTCAGAACAGATCTGGTAAAATGTCAGAATAATTTCTTCCCACAGTCAGTGCCACGTGTCAGCAGATGAAGAGAATCAACATGATCCTAGACATTATCAAGGAGAACAAAATCGTGGATGGCGTCTATCCCATCGTCAAGGTAACCGCTCCAAAAAGAGAGCTTATTCTTCTTTCCATAATTTGATTTAAAAGGAAAAATATATTCAAGTTTCTTAAATTATTTTATAATTGTTAGTGCTGCTATTCTTAAGTCTTTTTACAAAATTAATTAAAATTTCATTATACACACAATTATTATATCAGAATGTGTGTGTTGAATGTGTGAACTATCTAGTCTAATATGATGGGCGCTTGTGATGAGAAAGGGGGGGTAGATATAAGAACCACTTGTAAGAAATGTTAACAGTGTTAAGTTATGATGTTTAGAGGTTGTAAAAGTCACAGCATCAGAGTTTTGGCCTAGCTGTTTTGATTTTAGTTAATTCGGGAGAAGGAGCGAGAGGAGAACGCTTACATGGTGGACAAGAAGACGGTGATGAGGCTGATTGCCATACTGGTCAAGGAGAAGAAAATCAACATCATCAACACCGTGCTGTTGGACGGCAGCAAGCAGAAAAACGTACGTCACATGATCTCTCAAACATAGGTCACATGATCTCTCAAACATAGGTCACATGATCTCTAAACATTGGTCACATGATTTCTAAACATTGGTCACATGATCTCGAATATATGTTTAACTTACATGATCCCCCAAACATAGGTCACATGGTCTCCAAATCATAGCTGGTCACACGATCTCAAATACTGTAGAAGCAAATATTTTTGTTGGGTCAAAATTTTGTTGTTTTTAAACCAAATAAAATTTCAGTGGCATTTAATTTTGTCATATCGTTATCTCATTGTAATCATAACACTTGGGTTAAAAATTCGTTATGGATTTAATTTCGTTGTTTTATACTGTCAACGAAAATAACAAAATTATATGGCTGCCCCCTTTAACTTCGAAGCAATGCTACGTGCATAAAACTAACATTTTTATCAGATTTACGTTGTCAACTTTGTATTTTTTTCTCAAAATATCCTTTTAATAGCGTCTTATTAAACAGTTCAGCCGCTAACATACTCCGAAACTTTGAAAATAAGCAGCGGCTTATTTTAAGTACCAGTCCACATAAGAATCAGACAATATAAATAAAATATTATATACAACCTAGCAAAAAATACTTCTTTTATTAATGAATTATAAAGATCTTGTTAAAAATATGACATTCTGAAAATTTCACTTTGATTTGTTCACTAATAACAATACAAGGGCTTTTTGAATTTTGCCATATTTACCGAATGACTCCATAGAGTACTGTGTTAACTAAGTGAACTGTCTTGAGGTAAACCAATTTGCATCAAGGATGTTGGTTAGTTTCAATTGTGTTTATAAAAAGTATTAATCATATGCTTTCTTATTTATTCACAATTTACATGGGTTTTCTGTTCTGTAAAAATTGGGAGGCATTTAAAGTAAGTATGCATCTATAGTTTTATTACCTCCCTTAAGTAGAACTCTTCAGTAAAGGAAATTAATTTTGGTGTATTCAGTAAACAAAATGGAAGCAGACAACACTTTTCATACAGATCAAATTTGCAGTTTTACGCCTTTTTACAGCCATGTGTGTGGACCTTCTAAATTTTTTCCATCAGAGTGCAATCTTGTTCCAATTTCTAAATGTTTAAAAAACATATCAAGTCATTTGAATCATTTTAACTTAAGTAACTCTCATATTCCTACTGAGGGGCATTTGTTATGTTTCCGAGTGGGCATATTTTCTTGCAAGTCCATGGTACATTGTACTATATGCCCAAAGCTGCGTGCACAGTTAGGAGTCATGTGGCGACGGGGAAGCACGTGCGCGTACCCAAATCACACCGGAAAGGCAAAACCAGAGAGGTCCATCTCGCCTTCAACGTCATATTTTTTACTTGCCAACAAAGGTGTCCTCGTACCTGTTGGATCAGGCAAGTAACATCTTAAGTCATATTTTGAAATGCTTGGAGATACTATGTATAATGTAAAAATATCGTTACATTTAGATCTATATCTTAAATTAGTAATACAATTCAAAGGAAAGCCTTAGTATACTCTATTGAATGTTAATTTTGTACATGTACATTTCTTGCATGTGGAATTTCATTGTATAGTTAATGAACTATTGTACCAGAGATAAACCATCACCAGTTAATTTGGTTTCTATAAAAAACACTTTCAGTGTATAATTATATATTGACTTGCATGCATGCAATAATTAATTGATTGTTTAATTATTAATACTGTAATTAGATCGTTTTGTTCTTTTATTAAACATGACCTTGCATCATATAACAGGTATTTGTCGCAAGTGCAGAGGAGATTTGTACGAGGCAATGAAGGTCTCAAATATGCTAAATATTGAGGTAAGTGATTTTAAAACATGATATCAAAGTGTATATTTTATTTACCATATATTATAAATATTTGGAACTAATTAATGTGATTCATTCAAATGAAACAAACTCATTTATCTTAAAAGACTACATTAAGGTGAGAGTTAATTGATGGCTACAACCAGTAAAAATATTCATTTTTGTGTAATGATTATAAACATGTAGAGAAAATAACTTACAGTGATCATCTCCCTATAATATATGATATCCAATTTTTTTGCCCCCTTCAAATAAGGGAGGGCATATTGCTTTGCTGCTGTCGGTCGGTCCACCAACAGTTTCTGTTCATTTTCTACGCAGAGGTTGCACATATTGAAATGAAATTTGGTATAAAGAGTTAATGATAATAATTAGGTCAAGTTCGATTGTGGGTACGAACGTGCAATTTTTGACAAAGATATGCCCCTTGAACGTAGAAAAATTCCAATTATATGCAGTTTCCGTTTATTTTCTTCGCAGATATTCAAAGGGGGGGGGGGCATAAGTGTTTCACAAACATCTCTTGTTATTGAAATTTTCCTTGCATTTACACATTTATTTATTAATGAGGGTTATTTTCATTTCAGTTTTTTTGCAATGATGAAACCTCATTTCCAAATTTCAATGTGGAAGTAAAACCTGACGTCGACCCCTCAAATCTGGTAAATTCTATTGGTTTAATTTATTAATCCACAATTAATACAATAATCTTTTTTATCTCAGAGACACAATGTTTTGGTTATTAGGATTTTAAGCAAATTTGTAATGATACTTTTTTTTTTAAAGATTCATCGGCAATCAAGTACATGTAGTATGATAATCGAGGCAAAAAACTCCAAAAATCAGGTTTATTCAAGGATTGTTCATGATGAGAGACATGTATGCTTTTTGAGTTTAGAATAATATATTTATTTTGATAATTAAAGCATACATTTAATATTCTATGGTTATTGTTTAAATATTTTGTGAAGTTAAACAAGTAAAATATGAGAATCTGAGCTGAACTTTCAATTACAAAAACATTTAACTACTGTTCCGAAAAAAATATGCAACTGTTTATTTTTTTTTCTGTTTTAGGCAGAAGAAAATGTACCAGCAGACTTGCAGGAATATTCAGAAGAAGAATCTGTAAGTTCATATAAATACATTTTTAATCTTTTGCAGATGATTCCAAACATTCTTAATGACATTTGATTAATTTTGATGTACTAAATTAATCAATCTCAAGGTGATATAACATCACTAATTGTGTGTATATATAAGTATGTTAGTGTGTAAATGCTTGGCAGAATTGAAAGTAAAATTAAGATATATTCACTTGTAAACAATAATCTAATTTTACCCAGTTTAAAAAGTAGAACAAATAGACAACTTGCACTAGCCATGAAGAGCAATTAAACAACAATTATTTTAATCTTATCTATCATAATCACAGGTACTGAGTTCTCAGCCTCTGTCCCAAGTTTCCTCATGGAGCGAAGAAAATTTGGAAACTTCGCTTGATGATATAAACAAGCTAGGCCTTAAGTTCTATAAGAAGGGGCAGTTTCAGTCTGCTGAAATTTCAGGTTAGAAGGAATTTAGATATCCTAATGCCCAACACCATTCGCACCTTAAAAAGGAAAGCAGAAGAAGCTACAAATCTAATCCTAGAAGGTATATGTTGTCATTTGGCTTTTTTATTTAAAGTTTATTTTGCAGAATTAATTTCTATATTTTTTCAGAATGTTAATTTAACAGTACCTTTAAGAGGGTTCATGAATTTTTTTTTTCTACTTTGCTGTAAAAAATAATATATAAAGTTTTATTTTTAGGGGGTGGGGTTATCATTTGTGAGCTTGCTCACAGTACACTTACCTCTAGTTTAGCATTGCTAGATGATATAAATTAAGCATAATTTTTTCTTTATAAATTTTCTTGCCCCTTTAATGAAGTAATATAAGGCCACTTTTGTAATTTAATTATTTTTTAATACTGACTGACTTAAATGTTTAAGTGTTTGGAAAATAAACTTGTCTGTGCAATCAAATGAATGAATTAATTTAGCCAAACCAGCTAGTATATTATTTGAAAAATCAGCTTAAATAAAATGGGTCTGTTTTGGATAGTATATGGTTTCACCATTACATTTAATGAACTTGTGTGAAAATATATTTTTTTTTGTTTTACGTACGGTACAAGTACATGTACAAGCTAACCCAATTTTTCTGGGAGAGGTCTTGAATAAGAACTAATATAAAATATGGCTACATTGTAATACTCAATATTTTCAGAAATATATTCGTCAAACAAAATTTCGTGTTCTGTTAAGCAGTTATGTAATAAATCACATGCTATGATTTATTTTCTTAGGTATAGCTCCTGGTCAGGGGAAAAAACTTTTTCAGTTAATCCAGGAACCTTCAGATCTCAAAACAACTTCTTGTGATCTAGAAAGAGCTGTGGTCAATCTGTACATGGAGAGCAGAGATAAAGACATTAAGAAACAGCTTCTGTCTTTGATTTCATTGTCTCACACTAAGAAGGAACTACAACAGCTCATCCCTCAACTCTCAGTTTATGCCATAAATGAAGCTCTCAAACATGCTTTAGATCAAAAAGATGGTAGGTTTTCTCTTAATACGATGAATATTGTATCAAATTGAAATTAGGATTTTGATTAAAAGAGCAGCACAGAATAATTAAAGGTTAGACAGTATGTCATATGAACAGTAAATATCACTAAAGCTTTACAGTTTTGCACACATTTTTCTAAAAAAAATAATAATAATTTGAAAACATGTACATGTACTACATTTGTACTATATAGATATTGTGAAGATAGATCATGCATTAATTATGCTTTTCTTGAATACTTCATTTTACCAGGTTGGTACATGTATTATTACATACATTTTTAAAATTAGCTTTGTTGCTAAAGTAATCCATTTTTAAAGGTACTGAGGTTCCAAATCAGAAACCAGTGTTTCACAGAAAAATGGACATTATAAAATTAGACCATGCACTGGATTTCATCTTAATCCAGCATTTTATCAGGTATTTATTTGGATTTTAATTTGTAGTGCAGT
Organism: Magallana gigas; assembly: GCF_963853765.1. NCBI lineage: Eukaryota > Metazoa > Mollusca > Bivalvia > Ostreida > Ostreidae > Magallana > Magallana gigas. Next base: position 50,383,775 of record NC_088856.1, on the reverse strand, counting down.
ATTAGCTGTTTGCACTGTATCCTAGAGTGACCTTAATTAGTTGCTGGTGGTCCCCATTACCAGTAGCAAACCAAAATATTCTTTTCAATTGTATAACTTTGTCCATGAATCTATGAAAATATTAACTTTCAATTTCAGTAGTTATATTGAGCATAGAATTCTTAACTTGAATTTCAACAGTCAAGCTATGCGCCAGTATGTGGGCTATATACCTGTACCTATTCATGTACTTTAGAAATTGATTTATATGAATGTTTCACAGGTTTCCTCTATTGGTACTAAAGAGATGAGACTAGAAGATGGCAGTGTCATATCCATTCCAGAAGTGGTTAGAACAGTTTGGCACTCAACCCTGGTCAAAATCTACCTGGCATATTGTGAAGAGACAGAGTTCATTCCTCTTTCTAGATCCACACTTTACCATATCCTGCGTGTATGTCCTGCTTCAAGGCGTACAAACCTAAAAGGCCTTGACAACACAGCAGCAGATGGGGGAAATTCCTATGATGTGCTTTTATCAACAGTTGCAGGTTTTTAAATTTTATATGTGTAGTATTATAAGTATTGTTTTCAAGATGCAAAACTGAATTTGAACACGCAAGATATGTGTTGTCTAAACCCGTGCACACTTCTGTCAACAGCACATTATACATGTATATACAATTTAGAATGGATATTGTCATTTGTAAAAACTATTTAGCTCTATATAGCATAACATTTACAAGCTGATTAACCTTTAAAGAAAATTTGATCATTTTATTATTTTATCCTTTATATAATAATTAATTTCAAATAAATCATGTATGATTTTGCAATTATTAAAGGATTGGAAAAGTTTGTTGATTTTATTATACATGTGAAACAATATAAATATTTATGAACTGTATTTCAGAGGTGGAAAAGTATGCAACAGATGGCTTATTGCTAATGGAATTAAAAGAGTGTAAGGACTCTCTTGTAGCCAGTAGGATTTACATGAAGACAGATTTTAAAATGCACATAAAACAGGTATTTTAAAAATAATATATCTCAAATGGTTTTAATATCACTGTCAATTTTAAGGAAGATGTGTGGATATGTTGTATATTTGAGAATAAAAATGTCAACATTTCTTGAACTGGCCTGTTTCTGCCCAAAATATACAGGTTTATTAAAATTGTATATTTTGATGTTTTTATAGACACTCTTTTATGAATGCAATTAAAATCAATTATTCTTATTTTTTTGCAGACTGACCACTGCGGTGATCATTGCATAAACTATGCTTTG